>NC_084734.1:27355253-27518642 GCF_033978785.1 Entelurus aequoreus
GCAGTGTTGGCGCTAGGAATTTTCAAAATGGGGTCCCAGGGACCCCATCAAGTCATAAAAATGGGGTGCCACAGTACATTTTTGGGGTACCACTTTTTTGTAAGCGTTTTGAAAATAAATGACAAATGTATGCATTATCCTGTTATATCTCACATTCTATGTTGTGTTTTGGAAAAAGGTTGTCATAAACGTTATTTAATTCATTAAAAAAAATAATACAATCAATCAATCCATCAATCAATGTTTATTTATATAACCCTAAATCACAAGTGTCTGTACAAGCCACAACGACATCCTCGGTACAGAGCCCACATACGGGCAAGGAAAACTCACCCCAGTGGGACGTCAATGTGAATGACTATGAGAAACCTTGGAGAGGACCGCATATGTGGGTAACCCCCCCCTCTAGGGGAGACCGAAAACAATGGATGTCGAGTGGGTCTGACATAATATTGTGAAAGTCCAACACATCAGCGAAAGTCCAGTCCATAGTGGGGCCAGCAGGAACCATCCCGAGCGGAGACGGGTCAGCAGCGTAGAGATGTCCCCAACCGATGCACAGGCTAGCGGTCCACCCCGGGTTGGGAGCAGAAAAGAAAAGAAAAGAAACGGCAGATCAACTGGTCTAAAAAGGGAGTCTATTTAAAGGCTAGAGTATACAAATGAGTTTTAAGATGAGACTTAAATGCTTCTACTGAGGTAGCATCTCTAACTTTTACCGGGAGGGCATACCATAGTATTGGAGCCCGAATAGAAAACGCTCTATAGCCCGCAGACTTTTTTTGGGCTCTGGGAATCACTAATAAGCCGGAGTTCTTTGAACGCAGATTTCTTGCCGGGACATATGGTACAATACAATCGGCAAGATAGGCAGGAGCTTGACCGTGTAGTATTTTATACGTAAGTAGTAAAACCTTCATCATCATCATAATTTCTTTTTATTCCTTTCATAAAAATGCATTCATACAAGCCATTTACAGTTGACACTTTCATTGTTTTTTAGTTTCTTATACATTTCCATGATCAGAAAGGAGCAGATGGAAGAATACTATTCTTATATTTATCTGCCCCCTTTTTAACACAAATTATTTAGATGACTTTATAACTGTTCCCTCCACTAACACCCGAACTCCAACATACTTTTAATTTTTGTTTAAGCATTTTCAAAATGACACGTCCAATCAAAATCAAAAAGCAGTTTGATATAATTCCAGTTGTCTCTTTTTGTAACTCTTTTTAAATTCAAAGATATTCTTGCAACTTTTTAAGTCTTTGTCTAGAGAATTCCATGCTTTCACACCAACAACAGACAAGCACATTTGCTTCAAATTTGTTCGCACTCTTGGATGTTTAAAATCATACCGCCTTCTGTGGTTCTCATCTTCAGACGTGAACACAAATAACTTTTGTAAGTCCTTCGGAAGAACTTTATTTCTAGCTTTGAACATCACTAATAGAGTATGCAATTCTACAATGTCTTTTAGTTTTAATAATCCTGACCTAATGAAGAGTGGATTTGTGTGGTCTCTATATCCTACTGTAAAAATTATACGAATGGCTCTTTTCTGTGAAAGAAATAAAGGCATTATGTTGCTGTGATATGTATTTCCCCATATTTCTGCACAGTAATTGAAATAAGGTAAAATAATTGAGCAATATAACATTCTCATTGTATTATACGGGAAACTGTATTTAACCTTGTTCAAAATAAATAAACTTTTAGATACCTTATTTTTCACATGCAATATTCCATGTCAACTTTTCATCTAAGATGATTCCAGAAATCTGATTTCAGACACCTTCTCAATTTTCACATTGTTTATGGATAAACTAACTTCTATCTTTCTTTTATTACTGAATACCATAAATTTAGTATTTTCCAAGTTTAAAGATAATTTATTTACATCAAACCACAATTTTAGTGTAACCATTTCTTCTTCAATATTATCGGCTAAGATTTTCAAGTCATCTCCTGAATAATATAAATTTGTATCGTCTGCCAATAATACGTACTGTAAAATTTTCGAAACCTCACAAATATCATTTATATATAAAATAAAAAGTTTAGGTCCTAAAATCGAACCTTGTGGAATTCCACATTCAATATTCATACATTCTGACCTATGATCATCGATCTCAACATATTGCTGTCGTTGTTGTAAATAGCTGCTTAACCAGTCCAGTGCAACTCTTCTAACTCCATAAGTATATAATTTAGAAATGAGAATTTGATGATCTATAGTGTCGAATGCCTTCTTTAAATCAATGAAAACTCCTATTGTGTATTTATTTTGATCAATTGCAGTTGTAATATCTTCAATAATGTTCATGATGGCCAAGCTCGTAGACCTATTTGATCGAAATCTATACTGACTTTCATTTAATAATTTATGTTTTTCAATAAAGCAGTCTAATTTATTAACAAACAGTTTTTCAAGCACTTTTGAAAATTGAGATAGGAGAGATACTGGTCTATAATTACCAAATGTATGTTTGTCTCCAGTTTTAAATAAAGGTATGACCTTAGCTGTTTTCATACTGTCTGGGAAAACTCCTACTTTAAAAGAACAATTAATTATATAATGTAATGGTTTAATGATGCAATCAATTGTGTTTTTTATTATTTTCATGTCAATACCCTCATTGTCTGTTGAGGTCTTGTTTTTTAGTTTATAAACCACAGATAATATTTCATTTTCAGTCACTTCACTAAGAAACATTGACTGCATAACCCTATTTTCCCTTTTCCAGACACCCCCTGATTGATCATTAGCTCTTGGTATTTTGTTTGCTAAGCTAGGTCCTACATTTACAAAGAATTGATTTAATTCATTGACAATTTCATCTTTGTTTTCAATTAACATATTATCTTTTTTTAAATATCTAGGTAGTTCTGTTCGCCTTGTCCTATTCCCTATTGCTTTATTCAAAATATTCCATGTAGCCTTTGTTATTTTCATTTTCATGCAACATTCTTTTGTAATATTCCCCTTTTTGCTTGTCTCAATATATTGGTCAACTTGTTTTTGTAGTTCTTAGAGTGTTTTTCAGCATTCTATGTTCGTGATTTGATAAACTCCTTATAAAGTCTATTTTTCTTTTTACATGCATTTTTCAAACTGTTTATCATCCAAGGTGCATTATTTTGCCTTTGTTTAGATATGCATGGTACCTCAGGACAATGCTTGTTATACAGAGTAATATAATGTTTAAGAAAAGAATCATAGGCAGTGTTTATATCGTCTGTGTAGACCTCTTTCCACTCTTGTTTTAATAGGTCATTCCTGAAGTTATTAATATGATTGACACTTCTTTTCCTCTTAAGTATTTGATGATATGTTCTTTTAGGGAATTGATAGTCAAATATTGCAAATATAGGCAGATGATCACTTATGTCATTTATCACTAACCCAGTAGTGATGTGAATCCCTAAAACATTTGTAAAGATATTGTCTATTAAGGTTGCACTAGTTGTGGTTATTCTGCTAGGCTTTGTAATTAATGGGTATAGCCCTTTTTCATATAATATCTCTAAAAAATCTGATGTCTGTTTATGTGAATCTACCTTTAGAAGATCAATATTATAATCTCCACAAATTACGATAGTCCTATTTTTATTTAGACCATTAATCATTTCCTCTAATTTATCCATGAAGGTTTCCACTTTTGATCCTGGTTTTCTATATACACATGCAACAACAATGTTTCTGTTTTGTTGTAATTCTATCTCAACAGCTACACACTCCATTAAATCATTTATGGCCATTGTCATACATTTAACTGGTCTGCATTTTAGTTCATTATATATATAGAGGGCCACCCCTCCTCCAGTCCTTTTGTCTCTGCTAGTGACATACAGATCATAGTCTTTTAATTTCAAATCAACCTCCTTGCCTTTCTTTATCCATGTTTCAGGTAAAGCAATTACCTTAAATCTACCTTTAAGTGACTCCAAAACATTTTTGATTTTAGGAAAGTGTTTTGGTAAACTTCTACAATTAAAATGAATCAAAGAAAATGTATTTTCTATGCCTACGTCATCAAGTTGCTCCTCAGTATAATAATGGCAAGAATCCTTGATATGCTTAAATATATGAGTCTCTGGATCCACTTCATTATCAAAATCAAATGTGCCTCTGGAGTCTCTGGATGAGTCTAGATAAGTCTCTGGATCCACTTCATTCTCAAAATCAAATGTGCCACTTTCTGTATAATCAACACTTGAAAGGGCTTCAGTCTTGAAAGAAAGAGTCATGAGTTCCTTACAGAAGATCCAATAATCAAGCAAAAAAGAAGAAAAAGAAAAAAGGAAAATTCACTCACTATTTTCATTTGTGCTGATCCAGGTCTTTCAATGTTCTCATCACAATCACTTTGGCTTGTTCTGGTGGTCCGTTGTCCGGATGAAAACTTTTCCATTCCTGGTCCAGGTCGATTGGATTTTATTTTGCTTTTTGAGGATCCGGCCTGTCCAAGCAATTTCAGCATTTTTCTTTGTCAGGTGCTCATTTAGATACACTCCAGTACCTTTAAGTTTTTTAGCTGCCTTCAGAATTTCCACCTTGTGCTTTCTATTCGCAAACTTGATGATGACTTTAGGCTTGTTGTTTTTTTTGTCCTTACTTGGAATAATGTGACATGCTGATATGTGCTGACTCTCCAGAGGAATATGTTTACTCTTCATGAAGCGTACCACTTGTTGCTCCAAGGTGTCAAGCTCCTCAGATGGCGCATCCTCACCATGCTGGTCATCAGGTGGGCCAGCAACTTTGATGCCTGGTCTCCAGGCCGGTGACCCCAAGGTCATCAGCTCTGGAATACTGTTCCAAGTCATCCACCCTTTGTTCTAGGAGCTCAATCCGTTCATTCTTGTGTTGAATGATAGCCTTTAGCTGCCTGATCTCCTCCATGAGGCCTGTCAGTTTCCTCTGTTGTTCCACCACTTCACTGATTTCTCTTGACATAAAGTTTAGGGAATCTTTAATCCCCGCCATTTCAGCTGCTAACTTTGCATTGGTAGTCATTGTTCTTCGAGCAATCTTGACTCTTGTTGGATGTCAGTGCATTTAGATGATTTCAGTCGATTTCATTAGGCCTTTCAGCAGAGAGAAACAGTTGCAGCCATCTTGCTCAAAAGCCACGCCCAAAAGCGTGAAACTCTGCATGCCACTCAATCAATCGCATCTTAGGTGCACAGGAAGCCAGTGCAAGTGAGCCAGTATAGGCGTAATATGATCAAACTTTCTTGTTTTTGTCAAAAGTCTAGCAGCCGCATTTTGTACCATCTGTAATCTTTTAATGCTAGACATAGGGAGGCCCGAAAATAATACGTTACAGTAATCGAGACGAGATGTAACGAACGCATGGATAATGATCTCAGCATCGCTTGTGGACAAAATGGAACGAATTTTAGCGATATTACGGAGATGAAAGAAGGCCGTTTTAGTAACACTCTTAATGTGTGACTCAAACGAGAGAGTTGGGTCGAAGATAATACCCAGATTCTTTACCGAGTCGCCTAGTTTAATTGTTTGGTTGTCAAATGTTAAGGTGGTATTATTAAATAGATGTCGGTGTTGAGCAGGACCGATAATCAGCATTTCCGTTTTCTTAGTGTTGAGTTGCAAAAAGTTAGCGGACATCCATTGTTTAATTTCATTAAGACACGCCTCTAACTGACTACAATCCGGCGTGTTGGTCAGCTTTAGGGGCATGTAGAGTTGAGTGTCATCAGCATAACAGTGAAAGCTAACACCGTATTTGCGTATGATGTCACCTAGCGGCAGCATGTAAATACTAAAGAGTGCAGGGCCAAGAACCGAACCCTGGGGAACTCCGCACGTTACCTTAACATAGTCCGAAGTCACATTGTTATGGGAGACACACTGCATCCTGTCAGTAAGATAAGAGTTAAACCAAGACAAGGCTAAGTCTGACATTCCAATACGCGTTTTGATACGCTCTAATAAAATATTATGATCAACAGTATCGAAAGCGGCGCTAAGATCAAGAAGCAGCAACATAGATGACGCATCAGAATCCATCGTTAGCAATAGATCATTAGTCATTTTTGCGAGGGCTGTCTCTGACCATATTCTGAAATCCCAAAAAGAGGACACATATATGCGTGCCAAGGCGGGCAGCGCTAGGAATTTTCAAAATGGGGTCCCAGGGACCCCATCAAGTCATAAAAATGGGGTGCCAGAGTAAATTTTTGGTGTACCACTTTTTTGTAAGCGTTTTGAAAATAAATGACAAATGTATGCATTATCCTGTTATATCTCACATTCTATGTTGTGTTTTGGAAAAAGGTTGTCATAAACGTTACTTAATTCATTAAAAAAAATAATACAAAAGAAAACAAATGTGTATACATATGTAAATGTATTCAGTTATAAACATTCTTTCACTTTCTTCTTTCCTTCATGGATCTGAACTTTACCGCTGCTGGTAGTTTTTTCTATGTTTTTATTTAATAAGTTGTAGGTGTATTTATTTCAGTATAAAAGTGTAAAAAGTGTTTTGCTTGGGTCATGAAATGATGATAATGGTGTGCCAGGGCATACATACATTTTATATTTAACGCTTAAATCTCTGGAGTCTACATCAACTTCACATCTATTCCTCATTTCAAAATGTTTTAGTTTCTTTATGTTGTGTATTTTGTTTGTTTGTTTTCCGCCCTTTTTTGTCAAACAAAACTATGTTTTTATGGCAAACACACAAAATATGCAAAATCTTCCACCAAAAATATTTTCCTTAGTGGAATATTTGATGTGAAGTAATCGGAACCTTTGATAGGTCAATAATTCACAATAACATTGATTTTGATTATTATTATTATGTTTTGAGCAATGACAGTTTGTAAGAAACATTTTTTTTTTTGTTTTATTAGTCAACATTGCAACTCTTTCTAAATGACATTTCACCTGTAAGCTTTTTTATTTCACTTTTGTTATGTTTTTGTTTATTTTAATAGTATTTTTAGAATGTGCCGTGGGCCTTTAAAACATTAGCTGTGGGCCGCAAATGGTAAAAAAAATAAATAAATTGCATCCTTTCTGATTTCAATGCGTTAAAAAGACACAAAAAGTGTGTTAACGCCAACACTGTTTGACAGTATAACAAAATAAGTCACACTTATATTCTGTAACATTCACAGTTTTGGTAAAAAAGTGCAGAGGTAGAAATATTCAAAATAACCTCTTGTATATAATCTAAACATAAATAATGCCTCAAAAGAAGTTAATTACATTCAAACAAAAAACAGCAGACGAGCCCTCGCCCTGCACAGCTGTTTTGTGCTTTGTAGTGTCGATATGGGCTTGTAGATCGTTGGCCCCTTTATTTGCCACAGATATACACGTTCCTGCTTTGCACACAGTGCATTCTGCTTCCCATGTGTCACGGCCAGGACCAAAACACGAATACTTTTTCCGCAAATCATCCGTGAAGTTGCATTTACTTTTCGGCATTTCTTGTTTTCATGTCTGTCTCCATTCACTAGCTCTCTCGCTCTGTGTCTCTGCCCCTCCCTCACGAATGTTTCTGCGTGCGCACCTTCACAGTTTGTTTTGTTTAACCTCTTCTTAACTTAACCCTGGACGTACATTGAAAATACACACAACCCTAACTCAAAATGCCGGACATTTGAGGCATTTAAGAAACCCTGCCCGGACACCCCGGACACCCCCGCAAAAGAGGACATGTCCGGGGAAAAGAGGACGTATGGTCAGCCTAGGCAATAATGTCTTTTTTTGTGATCCCCTTTATTTAGAAGAGTATCAAAGTATCGAAATATATTTTGGTACCGGTACCGAAACATTGGTATCGGGACAACCCAAGTATGTATATGTATGTATGTATGTTATCACAATGTTATTGTGTCGGTCACCTTTTCTGCCTCACCCACTTTGTTCTTGTTTCTTCTAGAACTGGATGCGCTTTTTAAGAACGACCAGCTGGGGTTTTAGAGATTTTCAAGGCCTCCCTCAAGTGCTAATGTTATTTATCTTTGGCCTGTGGACTGGTGGGAATGTTATCAGCTCTGTGATGTAAGGTTCTGATAACATCCAGTTTATGCTCCAGTGGGTGGTGTGAGTCATAAAAGTATGTATGTAAACCCAGATATGGAGGCCCCTTTAAGAACTTGAATTTTGGCACAGGTTTGGCACAGCATGGTGACTAATCTTTTATTTTGAAGGCCAAAGTGTCTGTTTCACAGTCGTCCTGCCAAATCTGTCCACTGTCGACCAATCTTTAGAACCACCTGACAACTATTATTATTGTGATTTATGTAATAAAATACTTTTATATGTACATTCAGGTCATGAAATGTCTCCTCTACATGCTCTGTTAGTCTTTCTATGTATTGCAGTTGTACATTTGTTATACCTTACAATGACTGACTGCGCACCTGAGGAATGCACTGCTACTTTGGAGAGTGCAAATATAAAAAGTAGCACATCTGCTTGAAACGCAGGATAAAAAAGACAAAGGTCAGTAATAACAATATTCGTTTCAGTGTAAGTCATGGGTTTATCCACATTTATGCCGGGGGCAACCCTGCACATTCCAAAGCATTTGAGGTCCGTGGTGGCCTTAAGAAATACAACTTTTATAACAGTACATTCATTTCCTGCGGCCTTCCCAGACAACTTCAATAAAAGCAAGAACAGCTGTAGAGATTGACTGCAAGTGTATCCCACCCCCTGTGAGGACACAAGCAAGCACACACACACTTGCACTCATGCACAATGCACAGCATTCATGTCTTAGACTTAGACTTCCTTTTATTATCATTCAAATTTTAACTTTACTGTACAGATAAGAACACAAATGTTGTTGCATTAGCTCATTGTAGTGCAGGATAAAAGAGCAATAAGGTGCAGATATAAATAAATAGATTACTGTACAGATAAATATATTGCACTTTTGCATATGCATCCATGTTTAGGGATGTATGCTATATTGTCTTTATATTCCAGCGAGTTAATCCATTTTTGGGGGGAATTGAGGGGATTATTATGATGCGTTCAAGAGTCTTATGGTCTGAGCTGTTACAGAACTAGAAGGTTCTGCTACGGAGGCTGCGGAGCCTCTTTCCAGAGTCCAGCAGTGAAAACAGTCGTTGGTGGGGGTGGGAGAAGTCTCTACTGATTTTCTGAGCCCTGGTCAGGCAGCGGCTTTTAGGCAATTTCCTATATAGAAGGAAGAGGAGTCCTGATGATCTTTTCCACCGTCTTCACCACTCTCTGCAGAGACTTCCAGTCTGAGGCACTGCAGGCTCCAGTCCAGACACAGATGCAGTTGGTCAGTAGGCTCTCTATACTGCCTCTGTAGAATGTGCTGAGAATGGGTGGAGGGAGCTGTGCTCTTTTGATCCGACGCAAAAAGTGCATGCGCTGCTGAGCTCTTTTTACAAGAGCTCCGGTGTGTAGGGACCAGGTCAGATTGACAGTTATCTGCACCCCCAGGA
Source organism: Entelurus aequoreus (assembly GCF_033978785.1). Classification (NCBI taxonomy): domain Eukaryota; kingdom Metazoa; phylum Chordata; class Actinopteri; order Syngnathiformes; family Syngnathidae; genus Entelurus; species Entelurus aequoreus. The sequence goes on from NC_084734.1 coordinate 27,364,732, forward strand.
ACTTGGTGCTGCTTACGATCTCCACTGCTGCTGTGCCATTGACAATTGTGGCTGGACTGGTGCCTCCTGAAGTCGACGATGATGTCCTTGGTCTTGTCGACGTTCAGGACCAGGTTGTTGGTTCTGCACCAGTCAACCAGATGTTTCACCTACTCCCTGTAGTCCATGTTGTTGTTGTCCCGGATGAGGCCCACTACTGTTGTGTCGTCCGCATACTTCAAAATGTGGTTAGTAGTGGACCTACGTGACAGACACTGCTACACAGTAATAAATGACTTCTATCGCTCTGATCCCTGTGCAGATTTAGGACTCTCTGATCACTGTCTAATTCAGATCATCCCGACCAACAGGCAGAAGTTAAAAACTGCTCAGCCTGTAGTAAAGAGATGGTCAAAGAAATCAAAACAGCAGTTACAGGTCTGCTTTGATTGTACTGATAGGAGTGTCTTTGAAGTAACATGGAAATCTTGACAAACTCACTCACACTGTGGCATTATACATTCTGTGAGGACATGTGTGTGCAGACCAGAGGCCCCATGTAACAAGCTAGTGTACGCACATAAACCTGCCGAACGCCCTTTTTCACGGCAAAGTTAAGATGTACCAAGACTTACGTTGATTTGGAAATGTGTGCTGCGGGGGAGATTTGGGGTAGGGTCACTGGGGCTTCCGGTCTGGGAAGAGACACACAGGGCCATAACTAGGATTTGACAAACACTGAGGTCAAAAATGGGTTGTCCAAGAGAAACCTTGAAAGGCTGAAATTGTGATGGTACAGTGGAGAAGGAGACGGCACTGAGACAGGGACGTCGCTTATCCTTAGGCGTGATTATTAATATGAGAGTATGAAGTGTGCAACTAGCCAAAATATGTGGTGTGCGACTATGTGCTGCGGTTAACTTGAGAGTGTTACCGGCAGGTGTTGAATGTGCGTGTTGTGAACAATGCAGAAGTCCAGAGAGGGCAAGGCAGGGTCGGAAGTCCGTGGGCATGCGAGAGGTCGAGGGCTGGAGAGAGGCGTCAATGTGCGGGGGCAGGCGAAAGGTCGAGATCCGAGAAGGCAGCAAGAAGTCCAGGGAAAGTCCTGGGAGACGAGGCACACGGCTTGAATCCAGGAGACAGAGAGGAGCTGCAGGATGACAACACAGGACAAGATACAATGAGCACAGAGGAGGGGAAACAGAGAGCAAGTAGGCACATGGAAAATGAAGCTAGAGACGTGTGGGCTTACTGTACAATACAGGTAGCTACGTTCTGGCACTGGAACGCAGGACACGCTGGCCTAAAAAGTGTGGTGCCTCCTCATCAGCGTCAGGTGTGAAGATTGCAGATTGAATGCAGCCGGATGCACGGCCGCAGCAGGAGAGTGCTCAGAGGAGCACACAGAAGAATGTGTGGCAGCGGAGGGTGCTTGAGCTGTAACAGAAATCATGGGTATCCCAGCACCATATAAATTATATTACCTCGAACAACACAATGAATTTCCAGAATAGCAAAAGCTTTAATTGAGCTATAACTAACCCCAGGGGGTGATCAAGGGTCAAGGGTCAAATGCAGAGAATAATTTTGCCACACCTAGTGTGTGTGTGACAATCATTGGCACTTTAACTTTTAACTCATCTAACATCTTTGATAGTCAACATGATTTTGTAACAGTCCACTTTTGTATTAATATCCTGAAGTTGATCATTTTACACAATTTTAACGTCATTAAAATATAAATAATTTAAAAAATACCAAAGTTTCACCCTCGACCAGGGTTCGGACCCAACCTCTGCTGCCTGGCACTACAGGTACTAATGACGTCCGCCATCAGAGGGAAAATTTACTTTATTTACTTTTCATATTGTAATCAATGACGTGGCCAGGATATGTTTGGGGTAAATTATTATATGAAGCGCCTTGTCATTCAATAATTTAGATTTTAATGTGCTTCTTCATGCGACTTTCAACCAGCTCTTGTCCTTCTTTTGACCTCATCTAATAGTTCATTGATCCATTCTAATTTGCTGTCCTAAATATATACACATAGTGGTCTACTTTCTCAATTTCAGTGCTATCTAATATAATTTACTGTTCTCTACAGAATTGATTGAACATTTTTTTGGTCTTCTTCATGTTTATCTTCAGGTCGACTTCGTTGCTTTCAAAGCTAAGTTCATTGAGCATTTCTTCTGACTTGTAACCATCTTCAGCGATTCGGATGATGTCATCAGCAAATTGTAGGTGGTTTAATCTTTCACGGTCTATGTTTATTCCTTTACTCTCCCAGCTGATTTTACGAAAGATAGCCTAAAGTGAAGCGTTGAAGAGTTTAGGAGATATAGTGTCTCCCTGCCGGACTCCTCTGTTAATGGGAAGTTCGTCACTATCTTTATGCAGGTGGATGGTCGCAGTTGCCTAACTATACATCATCTCTATGAGTTTGATGCATTTGTAGTAGACACCCTGTTGTTGGAGATCACTGCCTGGGTTTCGATGCTATCAAAGGCTGTGCATAATCCACTAAACCAACGCATGTATTCACAATTTTCTCAATGAACTTGTTGAGTGTGTGAAGATGATCCGTTGTGTAGAATCCACTTCTGAAACCAGCCTGTTCTCTTAGTTGGTTGAAGTCTAGGATTCTTGCGACTCGATTAGTAAAGACTTTGGTTAATAACTTGTAGGTGTTTGAGAGTAAGCTGATTGGTCTGTAGTTTTCCCACATTCTTAATGTCTCCCTTTTGTGGAGGAGGATTATGAGTGCATTATTCCAGCTTTCTGGTATTTGATTTATTTTAATACAAACTGTCAATAACTTGGCCACTTGATCCAAGATAATATATCCTCAATCTTTCATGATATCCACAAGTATTTCATTATTGCATGGTGCTTTTCATCTCTTCATTTCTTAAGGGCTTTAGCTAACTTGTGTCAGGTTCAAACACCGAACTATCTATTACACAAGACAAGAAGAAGGAATCAGGCAGAGACAGAGTTCAACTTTGCTCAAACGTTTGGGGCTGCACACTCAGTTCCAGTTTCACCCTACACTCTAAGGTACAGTCCAACATGCTCCTCTATTCATTCGGGAGTTCCCTAGTTAACATCACTGAGGCTGCTTCTGAAGGGGTAATGCAAGCAGCCCCAGTAGACACAATACATGATTATTCAGAATTGAAATGTGCTGACACTCGTGATTTCGCCCTGTCTCTGTTTTGTCTGCGTTGAGGTACTCGATGTCCGTCCTTGGCTGTCAGCAGGCAGGGTCTGGAAACAAACTGCTGATGCGAAACAACTCGCAATGGAAGATTACAAGTTGTGTGCCTTTGCACAGATAGAAAAGTACAACTTCAGCACAATTGATAATAACTATAGCGAGGGCCTTTAAGCATAAGAGTTGTGTGAAAAATTATACATAATTATTCTAACACTTGTCAGCTTTAACAGGTGGTACGTCATCATCAGTGTCCACAATAATGGATGGGGGGTCAACATGTACCTTGCTGGAGTAAAGTTTCTGGTAGTAGTCCCTCACATGTGTAAAAATATGTTCGCTGTCGGGGATTATCGTTCCATTCTCCCATTTTAAAGCTATCAGTTGTGACTTCTCGCTTGCAAGTTTACGTTTTGCAGGTTTAGAACTGTTGTTATTTTCAAGGGTCTCTTTTACTTTCTTGATGTTGTAGTTGCGAGTTTCATTTGTCATGCATCTTCTAATGGTTTTACACAGTTCTGTATTTTCAATACTCTCCTTTTGTGTTTTAGTCTTCATATCGCTTCTCTTTTTCAACAAATCAAGAGTCTCCTTTGTGAACTTATCAATCTTCTGTGGTTCTTGTTTACCTTTAACATTCAAAGCACCGTCTTGGATGGTTTTATAAAATAGTCATATATATTATTTACATCTTTTTGGTCTACTTAGCCATGTAAAATTTAAAAATGTGTTTCTCAAATTTATCTGAATTTGAATTTATTTAAACTCCTCTCTGAGCTGCCACCTTACCTTGGTAGAGGAGTTTGCGTATCCCAATGATCCTAGGAGCTATGTTGTCCGGGGGCTTCCATGCCCCCTGGTAGGGTCTCCCAAGACAAACAGGTCCTAGGTGAGGGATCAGACAAAGAGCAGCTTGAAGACTTCTATGGAAATACAAGAACCAAGACTTAGATTTCCCTCGCCCGGACGCGGGTCACCGGGGCTCCCCTGTGGAGCCAGGCCCGGAGATGGGGCACGATGGCAAGCGCCTGGTGGCCGGGCCTGACCCCATGGGGCCCGGCCGGGCACAGCCCGAAGAGGCAACGTGGGTCCCCCCTCCAATGGGTTCACCACCCATAGCAGGGGCCATAGAGGTCGGGTGCAATGTGAGCTGGGAGGCAGCCGAAGGCAGGGCACTTAGCGGTCCGATCCTCGGCTACATAAGCTAGCTCTTGGGACGTGGAATGTCAACTCGCTGGGGGTGAAAGGAGCCTGAGCTAGTGCGCGAGGTGGAGAAGTTCCGGCTGGATATAGTCGGACACTCACCTCGACGCACAGCAAGGGCTCTGGAACCAGTTCTCTCGAGAGGGGATGGACTCTCTTCCCCACTGGCGTTGCACGCAGTGAGAGGCGACGAACTGGGGTAGAAATTCTTGTTTCCCCCCCGGCTCAAAGTCTGCACGTTGGAGTTCAACCCGGTGGACGAGAGGGTAGCTTCCCTCCGCCTTCGGGTGGGGGGACGGGTCCTGACTATTGTTTGTGCTTACGCACCAAACTGCAGTTCAGAGTACCCACCCTTTTTGGATACACTCGAGGGAGTACTGGAAAGTGCTCCCCCGGGTGATTCCCTTGTCCTACTGGGGGACTTCAACGCTCATGTTGGCAACGACAGTGAAACATGGAGAGGCGTGATCGGGAAGAATGGCCGCCCGGATCTGAACCCGAGTGGTGTTTTGTTATTGGACTTTTGTGCTCGTCACAGATTTTCCATAACAAACACCATGTTCAAACATAAGGGTATGTGCACTTGGCACCAGAACACCCTAGGCTGCAGTTCCATGATCGACTTTGTAGTTGTGTCATCGGATTTGCGGCCTCATGTTTTGGACACTCGGATGAAGAGAGGGGCGGAGCTTTCTACCGATCACCACCTGGTGCTGCGATGGTGGGGGAGGATGCCGGACAGACCTGGCAGGCCCAAACGCATTGTGACGGTCTGCTGGGAACGTTTAGCAGAGTCTCCTGTCAGAGAGAGTTTCAATTCCCACCTCCGGAAGAACTTTGAACATGTCACGAGGGAGGTGCTGGACATTGAGTCCGAGTGAACCATGTTCCGCACCTCTATTGTCGAGGCGGCTGATTGGAGCTGTGGCCGCAAGGTAGTTGGTGCCTGTCTTGGCGGTTATCCTAGAACCCGCTGGTCCACCAGCGGTGAAGGATGCCATCAAGCTGAAGAAAGAGTCCTATCGGGTTCTTTTGACTCATAGGACTCCGGAGGAAGCGGACAGGTACCGACGGGCCAAGCGGTGTGCGGCTTCAGCGGTCGCGGAGGCAAAAACTCGGACATGGGAGGAGTTCGGAGAAGCCTTGGAAAACGTCTTCCGGACAGCTTCAAAGCAATTCTGGACCACCATCCGCCGCCTCAGGAAGGGGAAGCAGTGCACTGTCAACACCGTGTATGGTGAGGATGGTGTTCTGCTGACCTCGACTGTGGATGTTGTGGATCGGTTGAGAGAATACTTCGAAGACCTCCTTAATCCTACCAACACGTCAGTTCCTGGGGAATCTGTGGTGGGCTCTCCTATTTCTGGGGCTGAGGTAGTTAAAAAACTCCACGGTGGCAAGGCCCCGGGTGGATGAGATCCGCCCGGAGATCATACTTGCCTATCTTGAAACCTCCAAATTTGGGAGTTTTTTTGGGGGGGGAACTTTGAGGTGGGCGGGGTCGGGGCGGGTTAAGGGGGGAGGAGTATATTTATAGCTAGAATTCACTAGCTATATGAATGTATATATATGTATTTTATTATATATATATACATATAAAAAAAAAAATACTTGAATTTCAGTGTTCATTTATTTACACATATAAATAATAAATGATAAATGGGTTATACTTGTATAGCGCTTTTCTACCTTCAAGGTACTCAAAGCGCTTTGACAGTATTTCCACATTTACCCATTCACACACACATTCACACACACATTCACACACTGATGGCGGGAGCTGCCATGCAAGGCGCTAACCAGCAGCCATCAGAGGCAAAGGGTGAAGTGTCTTGCCCAAGGACACAACGGACGTGACTATGAAGGTAGAAGGTGGGAATTGAACCCCAGTAACCAGCAACACTCCGATTGCTGGCACAGCCACTCTACCAACTTCGCCACGCCGTCCCAATATATATTATGTTATATGTTATATACACACATAACACTCCTCTCTACTCATTGTTGTATTTGAAAGTGCAATGCTTTGCAGCCAGTAGCACAGTCTTTGAAGGAGCGTAGGTATGGGCAGTGTAATATTCTGGGTAGGAGTCAATAACCAGGCGAGGTGATGAAGTTACGTCTCTTTACTTCATACTTCAGAACCGACTCCCACACTTGCCGTCAGGGTGCGCAATACAACGTAAACCGTTGGCCAACCAAAAAGTAACCACAGAACACTATACGGTATAGTGTTCTGTGGTTACTTTTTGGTTGGCCAAGCGGACGTGACGACAGGCTGTCCTCACTCAGGTACGCACGGACCTGGAGGGGGCGTGCCTTAAGTCCGGCTGGAAATCGGGAGAAATTCGGGAGAATGGTTGTCCCGGGAGATTTTCGGGAGAGGCACTGAAATTCGGGAGTGTCCCGGAAAATTCGGGAGTGTTGGCAAGTATGCCGGAGTTCCTTAAGGATCTGGATGCTCTTGGGCTGTCTTGGTTGACAAGACTCTGCAGCATCGCGTGGAGATCGGGGGCAGTACCTCTAAATTGGCAGACCGGGGTGATGGTTCCTCTCTTTAAGAAGGGGAACCGGAGGGTGTGTTCCAACTATCGTGGGATTACACTCCTCAGCCTTCCCGGTAAGGTTTATTCAGTTGTACTGGAGAGGAGGCTACGCCGGATAGTTGAACCTCGGATTCAGGAGGAACAGTGTGGTTTTCGTCCTGGTCGTGGAACTGTGGACCAGCTCTATACTCTCGGCAGGGTCCTTGGGGGTGCATGGGAGTTTGCCCAAACAGTCTACATGTGCTTTGTGGACTTGGAGAAGGCATTCAACCGTGTCCCTCGGGAAGTCCTGTGGAGAGTGCTCAGAGAGTATGGGGTATCGGACTGTCTGATTGTGGCGGTCCGCTCCCTGTACGATCAGTGTCAGAGCTTGGTCCGCATTGCCGGCAGTAAGTTGGACACGTTTCCAGTGAGGGTTGGACTCCGCCAAGGCTGCCCTTTGTCACCGATTCTGTTCATAACTTTTCTGGACATAATTTCTAGGCGCAGTCAGGGCGTTGAGGGGATCCGGTTTGGTGGCTCCAGGATTAGGTCTCTGCTTTTTGCAGATGATGTGGTCCTGATGGCTTCATCTGGCCAGGGTTTTCAGCTCTCACTGGATCGGTTCGCAGCCGAGTGTGAAGCGACTTGGATGAGAATCAGCACCTCCAAGTCAGAGTCCATTGTTCTCGCCCGGAAAAGGGTGGAGTGCCATCTCCGGGTTGGATAGGAGACCCTTCCCCAAGTGGAGGAGTTGAATTACCTCGGAGTCTTGTTCACGAGTGAGGAAAGAGTGGAATTGTGAGATCGACAGGCGGATCGGTGCGGCGTCTTCAGTAATGCAGACGCTGTATCGATCCGTTGTGGTGAAGAAGGAGCTGAGCCGGAAGGCAAAGCTCTCAATTTACCGGTCGATCTACATTCCCATCCTCACCTATGGTCATGAGCTTTGGGTTATGACCGAAAGGACAAGGTCACGGGTACAAGCGGCTAAAATGAGTTTCCTCCGCCGGGTGGCGGGGCTCTCCCTTAGAGATAGGGTGAGAAGCTCTGCCATCCGGGAGGAGCTCAAAGTAAAGCCGCTACTCCTCCACATCGAGAGGAGCCAGATGAGGTGGTTTGGGCATCTGGTCAGGATGCCACCCAAACGCCTTCCTACGAAGGTGTTTAGGGCACGTCCGACCGGTAAGAGGCCACGGGGAAGACCCAGGACACGTTGGGAAGACTATGTCTCCCGGCTGGCCTGGAAACACCTCGGGATCCCTCTGGAAGAGCTGGACGAAGTGGCTGGGGAGAGGGAAGTCTAGGCTTCCCTGCTTAGGCTGCTGCCCCCGCGACCCGACCTAAGATAAGCGGAAGAAGATGGATGGATGGATGGATAGAAATGTATCTGAAATTCCTCTTAACGCTGTTGAATATTGGCCAGATGTGACTTCTTCTTCTTAATCAGCTTGCATCTTTCAAGTTTCAAATTGATGTGTAGCTTTGCTCTCACTAGCCTGTGGTCACTGCCAATGTTGAAGTGATTTAGGTTTCTTACATATTTGACAATATTTGGCCTATTGATCAGAATGAACTCCATCTCATTCCTGGTGGCACTATTTCGACTCCGCCAAGTCCATTTTCGATGTTCCTTTTTCTTGAAGAAGTTGTTTATTATCTTCAAACCATTGTTGAGGGCAAATTCTAGCAGCCAGTCTCTCCTATCATTCCAAGTGCCTATTCTAAATTTCCCCATCCTAGACTCACTGTCATCTTTCTGTTGTTCTATTTTAGCAAATCACCCATGACAATTGTGTGATTTGCCTTGTCTTCATCAAGTAGTTTGTCAATGTCTTCGTACACCATATCATCTTCATCCGTATGGCTGGATGTTTGAAAGTAACATGGAGGATTTTCAAGGTTTGCCTCTTGGAGATATTCAGGGGGATCTGAGCCATTCTATCTGAAGTGCTTCTGTAACTAGTTACATTTGATGCTATTTATATCTGCGGTCCCTTTCATGGTTTCTCTTTGTTCCCATTGGGTTGAGTTTTTTCTTGCCCTGATGTGGGATCTAAGCCGAGGATGTCGTTGTGGCTTGTGCAGCTCTTTGAGACATTTGTGATTAAAGGCTAAATAAATAAGCTTTGATTGATTGCTTGATTGCTTTTTGCAGATGATGTGGTCCTGTTGGCTTCATCTGGCCAGGATCTTCAGCTCTCACTGGATTGGTTTGCAGCCAAGTGTGAAGCGACCGAGATGATAATCAGAACCCCCAAGTCCGAGTCCATGGTTCTCGCCCGGAAAATGGTGGAGTGCCATCTCTCGGTTGGGGAGGAGATCTTGCCCCAAGTGGAGGATTTCAAGTGCCTCGGGGTGTTGTTCACGAGTGAGGGAAGAGTGGATTGTGAGATCGATGCGGCGTCTGCAGTACTGCGGACATTGTATCGATCCGTTATGGTAAAGAAGGAGCTGAGCTCTCAATTTACCGGTCGATCTACGTCCGTATCCTCACCTATGGTCATGAGTTTTGGGTTATGACCGAAAGGACAAGATCCTGGGTACAAGCTACCAAAATGACCTTCCATGGTTGGGTGGCGGGGCTCTCCCTCAGACATAGGGTGAGAAGCTCTGTCATCTGGGAGCAGCTCATAGTAAAGCCGCTGCTCCTCCACATCCAGAGGCGCAGGTGAGGTAGTTCTGGCATCTGGTCAGGATGCCCCCGGACGCCACCCTGGGGAGGTGTTTAGGGCACTTTTGACCGGTAGGAGACCATGGGCAGACCCAGGACACGTTGGGAAGACTATATCTCCTGGCTGGCCAGGGAATTCTTCGGAATCCCCCTGGAGGAGCTGGACGAAATGGCTGGGGAGAGGGAAGTCTGGGCTTCTCTGCTTAGGCTGCTGCCCCTGCGACCTGACCTTGGATAAGCGGAAAAAGATGTATGGATGGATGGATAGTCAAAAAGGGAAATCAAAATGTTGACATTCCAACTGAATTCCTAACAAACGATAGAACTTGGATCAATCAATCCGATGAAATTGCAAATCAATTTAGTCAATATTTCACTAATATTGGCCCCAAATTGGCTAAAGAAATAGTGAACACTAATCAAGTTGATGTTACTGATAAAACTATATTTTTATCAAGCCATTGATAAAAACCACCCATCTCAATCAGAATGAAATTTTGATCCAAACGTGTGTGATTGGGTCAGAATATTCCTAATGGTGTGTTTACATGAAGCATTTTTATTCCTGTTCGGCTTTTAATCTGATTAAATGTGTCAATGTGCACATACAGTAGCTACTGATTTCCAGCTGCTGACAGAGACCGGTGGTTTTCCACAGGGGTCAGTGTTGGGTCCTTTTTATTCCTTATATATTGCTGATCTTTATTTAGTTTAAAAAACATCACATATTATTTTATTTGCTAAAGACATACTTAGTCGACGTAACAATCTAGAAACATTAATAGATACAGTAGAAAAAATACTATTATTGTTAAAGAAGTGGTTTGATTAAAAAAAGTTAACTCTCGCAGTTTTTTTTTCTGTTTTTGTTTTGTAAATACATTGGGAAAAGTGTAATACGTTTTGGCTTCTATCTATTCCATTTCAGACTACCGTATTTTTCGGACAAAAAGGCGCACCTAAAATCCTTTCATTTTCTCAAAAATCGAAAATGCGCCTTACAACCCGGTGCGCCTAATGTACGGAATAATTGTGGTTGTGCTTACTGACCTCGAAGCAATTTTATTTGGTACGTGGTGTAATAAGTATGACCAGTAGATGGCAGTCACACATAAAAGATACGTGTAGACTGCAATACGATGGCAGTAAACAACACCAAAACTTTAAATGTTCCATTGAGAGTAAAGAACATTACACATGGTGTAATGAGGGGGGGGGGGGGGGGGGGGGTGTATATGGTATTTTTTGTTTTTTTGTTTGTTTTCATGTGTGCTTACAGACTGTATCCCTGCAGACTGTATTGATCCAAATTGATATATAATGTAGGAACCAGAAATATTAATAACAGAAAGAAACAACCCTTTTGTGCGAATGAGTGTGAGTGAGTGTAAATAGGGAAGGGAGGTTTTTTGGTTGGTGCACTAATTGTAAGTGTATCTGGTGTATTTTATGTTGATTTAATAAATAAATTAAAAAAAAACATATTTTTTTATTTTTATTTTTTATTTTTATTTCTTGTGCCAACTGATGTAGACCACAAGATAGTGTTTTAAAAACGGCCCGATTAGACTCACTCGTCGGCAGTGCGCCTTTTAATCCGGTGCACCCTATGGTCCGAAAAATACGGTACATGAATACAAAAATGTGCTTGTCAAATTTTCAAATATCTGAATAAATAAAACCTAAAACAACAATTTAAACATCTTTAGAGTTAAGATGTATTATTTTGATTTAATGTTTAGATTTAATTATAACATTTAGATTTAACATTTGCAGTTAACGTTTAGATTGAACATTTAGATTCACCATTTAATTTGACCTCAAATGTTAAAAAAATGAGCAAACATTCGGCACAACTTAGCTTTCAAGCCAATTACCTCAGTGCAGAACCAACAACCTGGTCCTGAACGTCGACAAGACCAAGGAGATCATCGTTGACTTCAGGAAGCACCAGTCCAGCCACACTCCACTCTTCATCAACGGCACAGCGGTGGAGATGGTAAGCAGCACCGAGTTCCTGGGGGTGCAGATAACTGTCACTCTGACCTGGTCCCTACACACCAGGGCTCTTGTAAAAAGAGCTCAGCAGCGCATGCACTTTTTGCATCGGATCAAAAGAGCACAACTCACTCCACCCATTCTCAGCACATTCTACAGAGGCAGTATAGAGAGCATACTGACCATCTCTGTCTGGACTGGAGCCTGCAGTGCCTCAGACTGGAAGTCTCTGCAGAGAGTGGCGAGGACGGCGGAAAAGATCATCAGGACTCCTCTTCCTCCTATCCAGGAGTTTGCAAAAAGCCGCTGCCTGACCAGGGCTCAGAAAATCTGCAGAGACTCCTCCCACCCCCACCAACGACTGTTTTCACTGCTGGACTCTAAAAAGAGGTTCCGCAGCCTCCGAAGCAGAACCTCCGGGTTCTGTAACAGCTTCTTCCCTCAGGCCGTAAGACTCTTGAACGCATCATAATAATCCCCTCAATTCCCCCCAAAAATGGATTAACTCGCTGGAATATAAAGACAATATAACATACATCCATAAACGTGGATGCATATGCAAAAGTGCAATATATTTATCTGTAGAGTAATCTATTTATTTATATCTGCACCTTATTGCTTTTTTATCCTGCACTACAGCAAGCTAATGCAACAAAATTAAGTTCTTTCGTTTTTTGGTGCACATAAACATACTGAATGGAGTGTAAAGGTCTGTAAGGGTGAAATGTTTTGATGCAGAAGATTGGCTTCCACTGGCTGAGAAGACACGTGGACAATACGTCTTATGTCCAGTGTGTCTTTCTCTTTGAAAGTCCTACGTTGTAAGCAGGTATTCACTTGCATGAAAATACTTTTTGTCTTCCACACCAACCGCACTTTCCACACTTGAATATCCTATCAGGAAGACGACAATGTGTGTGTGTATTCTGTGCTGTTGAGACAAAGCTGTTGCTAAGTTGGATGTTTTGCCGCTGAAGAAATGCAGTGTTTGTGCCGTGTGGGTGATGCTGGAACCCTGGCACCCTGGCCCTTCTTGGCTGGATGCGGTCTGAACCCAAACACTCTTTTACCAGCTTTTCTTCAAAGTCTTTTTTTACTTGGCTTTCCACATGGAGTATTGAGCCCCAAATACATTTTTAAACTGGTCTTTGCAAAACCATAAGTTAAAAAATAGGGATAGGTGCGTGTGTTTGTGTGAGAACTTCCAGAGCGTAAAGCCATTGAGGCTACAAATGAGGTTGGGAAGGTTGGGAGGCCCTCACAACTGACACTTGGCACCCATGGGACACTACATCATTTGCACAAAGGGGTATTCATTGGCACATATAGCAATAGTCTCTCTCTCCAGCTCGCCCTCTCGCTCTCACACACACTTTTTACTTGTGCTGGAGGCAACATATTGACATATTCCATTTTTTGTCCTCAATTTAAGTATAATGTCAATCCAGTTTAACAAAGTATGCTGAATGACATTTTTTTTTAAAATCAAAAGTATTTCTATTGACTTTGTTTACTCAAATATCGTGTCTTATTTTAAATTAATAACATTTTTTGTAACCTTTATTCAAATCTACATCTCATCAGCCCCTTATGTGTGTAAGTTCCTCCTTCTTCCTGGCGTTTTACTACTTACCTATAAAATACTAAAGGGTCTAGCTCAGGGATGTCAAACGTACGGCCCGAGGGCCGGATCAGCCCCGCGAACAGGTTTTTTCCGGCCCACGGGATGAGTTTACTAAGAATAAAAATGAACCTGAAATATCTGAATGAAAGAAACTGCTGTTCTAAATGTGTCCACTGGATGTCGCAACAGCAATTCTTTGTATCTTTGTAGATGATGCTACATATGTACAAAATAAACCACATGATGTTAGTGCACCAGTCGAGGAAAATGATCAAACTACATAAAAAACATACTGTATTTGGATTTTGATATCATTTTTTTTATCTTGATGGATTAAAAAAAAAAAATCTGAGGATTCTAAGAACATTACTGTCATATTGAGTAAAAAACACATTTTTGTGTTTGCAAACCTTACCTTTCTAGTAAAACTTACAAAGATACATTATTTAAGGCATTATTAGACATATTGCATGTTTTGTTTAGGAGTTATGTTTAAATAACTGTCATATTTTAGTGGTTTGGGTGTCCGCCCTGAGATCGATAGGTCGTGAGTTCAAACCCCGGCCGAGTCATACCAAAAACTATAAAAATGGGACCAATTACCTCCCTGCTTGGCACTCAGCCTCAAGGGTTGGAATTGGGGGTTAAATTACCAAAAATGATTCCCGGGCGCGGCCACCGCTGCTGCTCACTGCTCCCTTCACCTCCCAGGGGGTGACCAAGGGTGATGGGTCAAATGCAGAGAATATTTTACATATATGTTATGTTTTATATTGCTACTACGGTACATTTTTAGTAGAGATGTCTGATAATATCGGCCGATAAATGCTTTAAAATGTAATATCGGAAATTATCGGTATCGTTTTTTTTATTATCGGTAAAGTTTTTTTTTTATTTTCTAAATTTTTTTTTTTTTTTTTAAATCAACATAAAAAACACAATATACATTTACATTTAGTGCACCAACTCAAAAAACCTCCCTCTCCCATTTACACTCATTCACACAAAAGGGTTGTTTCTTCAATACAGTCTGCAAGGGATACAGTCCGTAAGCACACATGATTGTGCGTGCTGCTGGTCCACTAATAGTACTAACCTTTAACAGTTAATTTTACTCATTTTCATTAATTACTAGTTTCTATGTAACTGTTTTTATATTGTTTTACTTTCTTTTTTATTCAAGAAAATGTTTTTAATTTATTTATCTTATTTCATTTTATAATTTTTTAACCATACTTGGTTGTCCAAATTAGGCATAATAATGTGTTAATTCCACGACTGTATATATCGGTATTGGTTGATATCGATATCGGTAATTAAAGAGTTGGACAATATCGGAATATCGGATATCGGCAAAAGCCATTATCGGACATCCCTCATTTTTAGTCTACTTTATACCTCCATTATCCTTTCCATCCTTACACTTTCCATCCTTTGTAACTGAGCTACTGTGTGGAACAATTTCCCTTGTGGATTGTTAGTTTGTCTAAGTCTAAGTCAAAGTCTAAGTAAGCCTGCTCTCGACATGGAAGACGTGGAACACACGGTTAAGAACACACATTAAGGTGAGCTGAGTTCTAAGTTTTACTGCACATAATAACCATTATCAACTGTTCCCAAACAACGCACAAGTCATTGATTTTATGTTTTTATTTACTACATACAGAGAAAATGATTACCCTATTTTCCGGACTATAGGGCGCACCGGATTATAAGGCGCACTGCTGATGAATAGTCTATTTTGAATGAATGGTCTATCTTTTTTTCATACAAAAGGCGTACCGGATTATAGGGCGCATTAAAGGAGTCATATTATTATTTTTTCTAAATGGAAAACACTTCCTTGTGGTCTACATAACATGTAATGGTGGTTCTTTGGTCAAAATGTTGCATAGATTATGTTTTACAGATCATCTTCAAGTCGCTTTCTGACAGTCGCTTCTGCATGCGCCGTTTTGTGGGCTGTCTTATTTATGTGGCTCACCTTCGACAGCGTCTTCTCTCCGTCATCTTTGTTGTAGCGGTGTAGCGTGCAAGGACGGGAGTGGAAGAAGTGTCAAAGGATGGAGCTAACTGTTTTAATGACATTCATTTTCTTCAATCAATACGAAGCAGCATCTGTGTCTCTTGAAAAACTGTCCGACCGGAACTCTCTAATAACTAAAGTTCCTTGGGTGAATAATGTAAACTCACTACACCGGTATGTTTTAGCACTTTCATGGAGAGTTTACTGACAGATATAAGTAAGAACTTTACACTACTTTATATTAGAAATGGCAACAGCGGAGGATGAATGTCCCATAACAAGAAGATAGAGAAAAAGAAGAAGCTTATTGACTACGGTTTCGGCACAGACTACAAAGGCGGACGCGCACACTTTTTCAGGACTTATGCAGATCCCAAATATAGATCAGCAGGTACCAGAAGGTAAGAAAAGTTGCTTTTGCATAATATTGCGAAACAAAACGCCAGATAATGTCTTACCTTATACACACACAATAATAATACTCGTATGTTGAAGCACAGTACCATCCATCAAGCGGTGTGACTTTATAGCTTACCAAAGTCATACTAAAACATTTTGATAGATTTTTGAGCGCCTTGGTAATGTTCTATATTTTCAATGGAACATATGCAATGCTGGTGTTCTTTACCTGAGTCATATTGCAGTCTAAACTTATATCGTATGTGTGACTGCCATCATATTGCAGTCTACCCATATCTCCTTATGTGTGACTGCCATCTACTGGTCACACTTATCATTTCACCATGTACCAAATAAAATACTGTCGAGTTTTGAGAAAATGAAAGGATTTTAAGTGCACCTTGTAGTCCGAAAAACACGGTAAATTAATTACTTTTTTATAGTTAGAGCTTCATTTTTTAAATTTTTTTATTTAACCTTTATTTAACAAGGAAAACATCCCTTTGAAATTAAAAATCTCTTTTTCAAGGGAGTCCTGGCCAAGAGGCAGCAAAGTTACACATACAATTACATTCACATTACACATTAAAATGACAGGATGGACATCAAGTAAAACAGTTACAGATAACTGAGGCTCCTTCAAATTCTCACAGTTTAGATTTAAAAGCATTTAAGGATAAACGTTAAGTCATCTTCCAGTCTGTTTGTAACATGTTCCAAGCACAAGGAGCTGTACAAGTACAAAAGATTTTTTCCCCAGCTCAGTGCGATCAAAAAGGACAGAGAGCAACAACTGATCCTTGGATCTCAGTGCATAAGAGTCCATACTTCTCTGTGTAATTAATGTACAAAAGTAATGGGGCAATAGTCCCAGAAGAGCCTTGTAAATAAAAGTGTACCAATGACACTGTTTCCTAGTGGACAGAGAAGGCCATCCCACCCGAGGATACACGTCACAGGGGTGTGTCATGGCTCTACAGTTTGTGATGAACCTCAAACAAGCATGGTAAACACAGTCCACCATCGAGTCGCATTCACATAAAACAAGATCACCATAATCTAGCATGGATAAAAATGTGGCAGAGACAAGGCGCTTTTTTTACACCAAAAGAAAAACATTTCTTATTACAGACGAAAAACCTCAATTTAAGTTTTAGTTTCTCCACCAGTTTATTAATATAAGGTTTAAAAGTGAGAGAGTCATCAATTAAACAACTGTTTACAACCTTTTAAATACATGTGTAAATATTATTAAAGCCCTCTATGTTACGCTGATAGCAATGGTAGTCATGGTCGATGCAGAAGAACAGCAGCAGAAACGTAATAAGGTATAAGGTGTTTATTAAGTGAAAAAACAAAAGACAGGAAGCGCACGTGAAACATTAGGCAAAACTAGGGTTGGATGATTATGGCAAAAATAATAATCAGGATTATTTTGATTAATATTGTAATCACGATTACTATTTAATTTGAAATCAGCATTTATTGTAACACCAAAGCTCATCTTTTACAAATAGTTTGAAAAAAAGTCTATAAATTAGTAACGAATAAACCTCAAGTTAAGTTAAGTTAAGTTAAGTTCAGCTAAGTTAAAGTACCAATGATTGTCACACACACATTTGACCCATCCCCTTGTTCACCCCCTGGGAGGTGAGGGGAGCAGTGGGCAGCAGCGGTGCCGCGCCCAGGAATAATTTTGGTGATTTAACCCCTAATTCCAACCCTTGATGCTGAGTGTCAAGCGGGGAGGTAATGGGTCCCATTATTATAGTCTTTGGTATGACTCTGCCGGGGTTTGAACTCACAACCTACCGATCTCAGGGCGGACACTCTAACCACTGTCAGGCTTGTCCCTAACAGTTTGGTTATGTTTTAGTTTTTCCTCTGTGTTTGTCTTTATTTCCTGTCAGCGCTTTTATTTTGGTTGTTTCCTGCTTGTCTCCCTGTGCGCTGTGTTCCCTCAGCTGCGGCTGATTGGCACCTGGCCACACCTGGTGTCAATCAGCCAGATGCTATTTAAACCTGCCTTGCCAGCCAGTCTGTGCTGGAGTATTGTCATTGTAATACTTGTTGCTGTCGTTGTATGCCGTGGGCTGTTTTCTGTCTCCAGTTCTCCCCTGGTTCCTGATTCTTGTTCCTGTTTCCTGTCTCGTGTTTTCCTGGTTCCTGGTTTGTGTTTTTTCTAAATTTCATGGACATTAAATCATGTTTTCCTGCACCAATCCTGCCTTCTCTGCATCTTGGGGTTCGTCCCCAACACTTTGTGACAACCACTAGGCCACTGAGTGAGTAAAATATTCAATAACAGTAATAACAATGCATTTATATGTGTGGATGCCGCGTCTCCTAATGACATCTCCAAGAGACAGCATATAAAGATTACAAAGAATGTGACATAAATTAAGCCTTGGGGACCCCACACCCTATTTTATGGGTTACTGAGAAACATGCATCCATACCTACATAAAACCCTCTGAGTGTAAGATAAGCGCGGAACCAGTTAAAAACAGTACCAGAGAGGCCCACCAGGGGCCTCTTGTATTAAATGTGTGAAAAAAGCCATTTCTGCGCAAATGTCACAAAGTATCCCGCTTACATTACGCCAAACAGCACAGAGACAAGCCTCAAGACATCTGGAACAAAGTAATTTGGAGTGATGGCTTTCTTCTGGCGACTCGACCATGCATCCCATTTTCTTCAAGTGCCTCCTTATTGTGCATCTTGAAACAGCCACACCACAATTTTTCAGATAGTCCTGTATTTCAGCTGAAGTTATTTGTGGATTTTTTTTTGCATCTCGAACAATTTTCCTGGCAGTTGTGGCTGAAATCTTTGCTGGTCTACCTGAATCCCTCATTTTCCACTTCTTAATCAGCGTTTGAACACTGCTGATTGGCATTCCCAATTCTTTGGATATCTTTTTATACCCCTTTCCTGTTTTATGCAGTTCAATTACCGTACCTTTTCCCGTGGATCCTTTGACAATTATTTTGCCTTCCCCATGACTCAGAATCCAGAAACATCTGTGCAGCACTGGATGAAAGATGCAATGGTCTGTCAGAAGCTCAGAAACTCTCTGACCTTTTATACACACACATTAATTACAAACAAACATGTCACAGGTGAGGATTGGAACCTTGATTAGCCATTCAAACCTGTTTGTGTCAACTTTTGTGCCTGTTATCAGATCAAAGTCACTGGGGTATTTAAACTTATGATCAGGGTCATTTGGGTACTTTCTTTTGTCATTTTGATTTAAAAAGAGTAAACAGTTGTTTGCCAATAAATAGCTTCACACAACCATTAAACATGAGTGGAAGAAAGGTTTTTGTGTTATCATTCATGTTCTCTGAAGAATGGCCAAAAAATCATAAATTCTCCCAGGGTATGTAAACTTATGAGCACAATTGTGTATATATATATATATATATATATATATATATATATATATATATATATATATATATATATATATATATATATATATATATATATACATTATATATATATATATATATATATATATATATATATATATATATATATATATATATATATATATATTTTTTTTTTTTAAATTATGCATATATACATATAAATAAAATAAATACTTGAATTTCAGTGTTCATTTTTTTACACGTATACACACATAACACTCCTCTACTCATTGTTGTATTTGAAAGTGCAATGCTTTGCAGCCAGTAGCACAGCCTTTGAAGGAGCATAGGACGGGCAGTGTAATATTCTGGGTTGGAGTCAGAACCGACTCCCACACTTGCCGTCAGGGTACGCAATACAACGTAAACCGTTGGCCAACCAAAAAGTAACCACAGAACACTATACGGTATAGTGTTCTGTGGTTACTTTTTGGTTGGCCAAGCGGACGTGACGACAGGCTGTCCTCACTCAGGTCCGCTCGGACCTGGAGGGGGCGTGCCTTAAGTCCGGCTGGAAATCGGGAGAAATTCGGGAGTATGGTTGTCCAAGGAGATTTTCGGGAGAGGCACTGAAATTCGGGAGTCTCCTGGAAAATTCGGGAGGGTTGGCAAGTATGAAAGTGAGACAAAGAAAACAATATAAAGTTGTCTTATTTTGAAGTTATTATGCCATGACTTTACTAGACTGGCCCGCATGGGAATAGATTTTCCTTCATGCGGAGCTAAAATGAGTTTGTTACCCCTGATCTACGACCATCACCTCATGTTGCAGCATGATAATTTACGCACGGCGTGATACACAATACCTAAATAACATCTCAGTTCTTGCATGGCCAGCATACTCCCTGGACATGTCTTGATCAGCGTGTACAACAAGCGTGTTTTTTTCTTTCTGCCAATATCCTGCAACTTCATACAAACATTGAAGAGGATCAACATTCCACAATCAACAACATCATCAACTCCTTGGGAAGCAGATGTGTGATTCTAAATCAGATCTGGGCAAAATAGGGCCCGCAGGGCACATGAGGCCCATTAAGATTTTCAATCCAGCCCGCCGGACGTTCTACATCATATTTCTAGACCTTTAACATTAAAACTGTCGCCGCTATTATGATGTGCAGCAGGGGCGTCACTAGCTTTTAAGGACAGGGGGGGCTTAGCCCCCAGGAGATGCAGGATGCGAGCGAACGTAGCGCACGAGCACAAAACTTCACAAACGGCTAACAAAGACTTAGAAATTATTCATTGTTATTATTATTATTTCAGTCGGTTTATTTTCAATCTGTGTTCAGTACAACAACAAACATGGGTTTGCACAGTGACATTTTGTTTACAGCATCAACAAGAAACAATTACTTCCATGATCCTTCAAGATACACTGAAACACAATGAAAGTCATGGCATTAGCCTCTATGTTATTCATTCACAACATAGAGGCTAATGCCACAACTTTCGCTCACAATACAATAGTTGTTTGTTCCCAAATATTTTGAAGTTGCACAGATTACATTTTGGGCACATATGTGACTAAAATGGTTGTAAATTCAAGCCCTGGAAATATTACTTAATTACTTGAATTAAAGTAATATCTGGATCGCAATAATTTGACTTGTATATAATATATTTATATATATATATATATATATATATATATATATATATATATATATATATATATATATATATATATATATATATATATATATATTATGGCAAGCCGTTAAGGAAATTAAATATATATGGAAGTCTGAATAGAAATGAGAAACGTTTATATATACTGTAAATAAGAAAGACTTAGAGTCCGTCTGCTGATCTGAAAAAGAGCCAAAGCTGTCAAAGAGCTGAGGGACCATCTTCAAAGTGCAATGCTGAAACAAATAATGCAAACAATAAAATGTAACTTCCAGGGCTTGAGAGTAATGCAGTCCCGTCGTCCCGGGGACGGTAAAAAAAAATGCAGGGGACGAAATTAAATGCTCCCCGGGACGATGGCTTTTAACCATTTTTTTTTTTCTTTTTATGTATTTATTTATTTTACATTTTATATTAAATGTCATGGTTTTTCCACCCTCTGAAAATCCTATGAAATGTTTAACAAGCCATCCTATAATAATACAACAGCTATTAATGTAACAATACAATAAAACAAATATATTTAATGATGTTGTTTTCATTATCTTAACAATAGGCTAATGTATACTACTTTATATAGATTCTACAAAAAACACAAAACTTAAAAACTAAATTATTTACAATTGCAGACACAAGGTTCTTGTTCCGCAGTGCTGTGTGCTAATGTGCTTCGTACACCTGCAGGACCGCAAGCAAGGTCACAGAGAAAATATGGACTGGATTTTGAGTGATGTGGGCATTTTCTATAGGAACAAGTGGAATGGATTGGATACCGACACACTAAAGGGGCTCTCTACCTTACACTAAAAAGTGAGGGGAAACTGAGTGAATAATGACAGGTTATATGATTATTTATTTAAACTCATATTCGGGCCACTTTATAATGAATATGTCGGCATGTATTTTTTTTTTTTAAAACACCAAATTATTTAGGGGGGCTTAAGAACATTTTAGGGGGGCTTGAGCCCCCCTAAAATAGGCCTAACAACGCCAATGATGTGCAGTGATGTTTTTAAATGACTGTAAGTTTTGAACTATAGAAAGTATTTCAATGGTTGAAATGTGTGCTTTTGAGTGTTTTTTTATTTATTTATTTATTTTTTACCCTCCCTCCCCCACTCACACTCATCCACACTCATTTACACAAAAGGGGCTGTCTCTTTCTGTTATTAAAAAAAAAAAAATCTTCTGGTTCCTACAACATAGAATAATACAGTCTGCAAGGGATACAGTCTTTAGAGCACACATGATTGTGTGTGGTGCTGGTCCACTAACATTTTCATTAATTACTATTTTTTATGTAATTGTTTTTATATTGCTTTACTTTCAAACAAAACAAACAAAGGACCCTAACTTCACCAGACCGGGTTATCAATGAAATCAGATTGTTCAAAAGGGTTCTTAAAACCAGGTCCAGTTCAGATAACGTCCAGATCGGGGTCAGCAACACACACCTTCACCCATGTACACCAAAAACCATGCAGGGAACACAACAGGTTGCATACAATCCACATACAAAAATACATTTTCAAATTAAGCACCCATGTACAGTCCAGATCATATCCAAGTCGAACTCAGCAACACACACCTTCTTTTATGTACACTTAAAATAGGGAATACAACAACAGATTGCATATTATATATAAACAAAATTACATTTTCAAAATAAGCCTTTGAGGACTTCCCATCTTTTTTTATGTTTTTTGGCATCATTATCATTTTCAACCATATAATTTTCTAAAGTTAAAAAATACTGAATAGATGTTTTAAAGAAAGAAATACTAAGTGAATATCTGTTTTTGGCCTTAAAAATAAACCTTTTACCGAGTACTATAATTAAATTGACTAAATCAGGGACGGCGTGGCGAAGTTGGTAGAGTGGCTGTGCCAGCAATCGGAGTGTTGCTGGTTACTGGGGTTCAATTCCCATCTTCTACCTTCCTAGTCATGTCCGTTGTGTCCTTGGGCAAGACACTTCACCCTTTGCCTCTGATGGCTGCTGGTTAGCGCCTTGCATGGCAGCTCCCGCCATCAGTGTGTGAATGTGTGTGTGAATGTGTAAATGTGGAAATAGTGTCAAAGCGCTTTGAGTACCTTGAAGGTAGAAAAGCGCTATACAAGTATAACCCATTTATCATTTATCATGATTGTCAATGAACTCTCCTAAAATAACTGAAACCACATCAAGCTTAATAAACAAACCAATCTTTAAACACATTTTTCCAACTTCCACCCAAAATGAAGACACAATATGACAATACCAAAACAAGTGTAGGGTGGATTCAGGTTCCTGACAACAAAATCGGCAAACATCTGACTCTGTCATATTCCATATTTTTAACATTTTCCCTGTGGGTAGGAAGTTATAAATAATTTTAATTTGAAAATAACGATTTTGCACATCGATAGTGGTTTTGTAGATTAATTTGAATATTGCATCCCACGGCAACGGGCAGTCAAAAAAGTCCTCCCATTTTCCATGTGTTGTATGAGGCAGCCTTCAAAGATTTCTTTATTAAATAAAAATTATATATTTTTCTATTTATTTTAGTTCCTTTTTGCCAACTAGAATTTCTTATTAAGGGTTTACAAACTAATAATTTAGTAGTTCCATAATTAATTTGTTTCCATCTTTTCCCAATGACTCCAGTTAGTTGATTAAATGAAAAGCTTGAACAAGCATCACCATACATAGTTGTAAATTCATCATATTTCATAATTTTACCATTCTCATTGATAATGTAATTGACAAAAATGATTCCTCTTTCAATCATATTTTTCCAAAAGAAAGGCTTTCCATCTATTACAATATTAGAGTTCATCCATATTATCTGCTGCAAAATATCATCTCTTTTTTCTGGTACATAAAATTGAAAACACCACCATGAGTGGATTGTTTCCTTTATGAACCCCGCCATGTTTCCCAGCAGACTCTCTACATAAGGAAAATGGGAGGGGATCACTTGTAAAAAAGGATACAATTTCTTTTGATACAGTACATTTTTTTTGCCCAACAGGACACTTGTGTACCACTCAGTGTTTAAATACATCTTTGGAACAATTGATGCTTTTAAAGACAGACACATAGCTTCAAGGTTGAGAAGTTTCAGGCCCCCATATTCATATTCATTGTACAAAACATTTCTTTTAATCCTTTCTGGTTTGCCGTTCCAGACAAAATCGAAGACCCTCCGCTCATAAATCTTAAAAAAGTTTTGTGATGGAGCTGGTAATGACAAAAACAAATAAATAAATTGAGGAATAATTAACGAGTTGACAATAGATATTTTACCATACAAGGTTAATGATTTCCCTTTCCATAATTGCATAATTTTATCCAGCTTTCTTAGTCGATTATCATAATTTACTGAGCCTAGATCTTCCAGATTCTCTGGTACAACAACACCAAGTATGTTAACTGGTCCATCTGTCCACAAAACAGGCACTTTGCATTCCATTCGAAAGGACGTTCCCTTTAGATTTCCGATCCTTAATATTTTACATTTATCATAATTTAGCTTAAGCCCAGATTGCTGTGAAAATATATCCAAAAGATCAAGAAGGTTTCGCAAACAATGAGGATTGGGGCTTATAAAGAAGCTCGTATCGTCTGCATACATTGTTATTTTACTTTCAATATTATTATTACTGAGCCCTTCAATATTTTTATTCAATCTAACTTTAATCGCCAATATTTCCATAGCAATAATAAATAAGTATGGAGACAAAGGGCACCCTTGTTTTAGACCTCTTAATAGAGGTATTGTCCCAGAGATGTATCCATTATTGATAATTCTACAGTTAGTTTTATTATATAGCGTCTTGATCCAGTGTAATAAAGAGTTGCCAAAATTGAAAAAAACTAAGCTTTTACAAATAAAATCCAAGCTAATTTTGTCAAAAGCCTTTTCCAGATCAGCTACAAAAATTAATCCTCTTTTATTTTCCATATTATAATTTTCTATAATTTCTAATAACTGTCTAATATTGTTTCCTATGTTTCTTCCTTGTAGGAAGCCTGATTGATCTTGGTGAATAATATTTGACAAAACAGACTTAAGTTGTGTAGCCAAACATTTTGCCAGGATTTTAGCATCATAACACTGAAGTGTTATTGGTCTCCAATTTTTTAGATGCACTGGGTCTTTATACTGACCATTTATTTCCTGTTTCAATAATAAAGAAATAAGGCCTTCTGTTTGAGTGTTGGACAAAAAAACTGTTTTATATGAGTAATTAAAACTAGAAAGCAATGGTTTCTTAAGATCTTCATAAAATACTTGATAAACCTCAATAGGTATTCCATCTAATCCTAGGGTTTTCCCTGGATGAAAAGATTTAACAGCTTCCACAAGTTCTTCCTCTCTAATGAGGCCTTCACATGAATGGCTTTCTTCCGAATTCAATTTTCTTTCATAATTTTCTGGAAAAAAATGTGTAGTTTCCGGAGGGATTACTGGATTAGAAAAAATGTTTTTAAAGTAATTTTCCATTTCTTTCAACAATGTGGTGTGTGTATCCAATACCTTTCCATTTGTTTTGATAAGCTTGGAAATGTTCTTTTTAGAACGGTTTTTTGTTTGGATATTTAAAAAGAATTTTGAACACTTTTCACCTTTTTTCATCCAGATTGCTCGGTTGCAGTCATAACTTTTCAATAATTGTTTTTCAACTAAATCTGCTAACTCCTCTTGTTTGGCTGTAAAGGTATTCAGTTGCTCACTAGTTAGATTATCATTACTGTCAATGTTTTTTTGTAAATCCTCAATTTCTTTCTTTAATTTCTGTTCTGCCGCTTTAAGTTTTTTTTCCCCCCCATGAAGAGTATGCAATGGCATATCCCCTAAAACAACATTTGAAAGCTTCCCAGACTATTTGGGGATTTAAAGATCCTACATTATTTTTAAAAAAGTCAGTAATAAATTGCTCTGTTTTTTCAATAAATTCATCATCCTGTAGATGCATTTGATTAAACTTCCAATATCCGGGCCCACGTGTATTATCTTCAATTGCAATATTTATTCCTATACAATTATGATCAGAGCGCAATTTATCATCGATTGATATTGCAGTCACTTTGTTTAGCAATGAAAATGATATCAAAAAGTAGTCAATACGACTTGCCTGGTTTTGTCTTCTCCATGTATACCGTACTAACCTAGGGTTTTTAAATCTCCAGATATCAATTAAATCAAATGCATCCATAACATTTTGAATCTTTTGTAAAGATTGAGGATGATAATCCATTGAAAAATTCCCTTTTCGGTCCAAAACTTTATCTAAAGCAACGTTAAAGTCCCCCACAATTATAATTTCCCCTTATTGTTCTTGCAACATGTCACTTATTACTTCAAAAAAGGAAGGTTCATCAACATTTGGCCCATACAGATTCAAAACACACATCTTTTGACCTTGAATAATCATATTTAATATTAGCCAACGTCCTTGTGAGTCTTTTTCCATAGAGTTAAATTGAAAATTAAAAGTTTTTTTAATCAAAATCATAACTCCTTTTGAATTTCTGCAACCATGTGAAAAGAAAATTGGACCATCCCATTCTTTTCTCCATTTTTCTTCATCTAAATGTGTTGAATGCGTTTCTTGAAGACAAAAAAGATCTTGTTTTTTTTCATTAAGCCACATAAATATAAGTTTTCTTTTTCTGTTGTCTGCAAGACCATTGCAATTATAACTAATTATTCCAAATTCATTATCGTTCCTATAAATCATATAATCTGAGTAAATTAATTGTATATTTTATTGATTCTCTTAATACCATAAGTTTCATAGACATGAAAATCTTATAACTAAAAACTGCAGCATCACCTGCTATTTCCAAGGAAACCAAGATCCCCTCTAATAAACCCACAGACATACCATTCACACCACAGCACGCAAGACAAACAAACACATAACCCCCAAAATATATCATTCGCTGACCGTTTCCCAACCTCTACTACATTGTCCAGTCCCAGAATAAACTAAAAAGCTCCACAAACAAAATGTCAAAACATATCCGTCAAGTCGTTACCATGGCGATGACGCAATCACTGTGCGACATTGTTATTGTTCCTCACATGCTTCTGTACAGCTCACCGTTAACGTACAGTTTATCCACAACAAGACGAGCTTGTTGTCCTTTCTGCCTAAAGGACTTCATAATTGGAATCAACTTACGTCGTTTCTCCACCACCTCGATTGGATATTGGCTGGACATGAAGAATTTAGTACCTTTCAGTCTTCTGGAGAGAGCAAGCATTTCGTCTTTGCATTTGGAGTTAGTAAACTTTACAAGCATAGGTCTCGGTTTAGCATCCGCCTTGCGTCTGCCAATCCTGTGTGCTCGCTCCATCTGGATCCTCTTGACTTCTTCCTCCGGGATGCCGAGTTGCTCCTGCAGAAAGGCTCTGACGAGGTTCTCCGCAATGCCGTAAGTTTCTCCTCCATCTTCGCTAATTCCCATGATTAGCAGGTTGTCCCGCATGCTCCTGCAGCAGAGTTCTAACAAGTCTGCCTTTAATTCTCGTTCTCCGTTGTCAGTCTTGTAGTTTCGAGTTTCAGGCTTGTTAACTCAACTTTTAGCGTTGTCTGTTCCTTTTTTATCGCCACCATTTCAGCGTGATTGTGCTCGACTGATTTTTTCAGTTATGAAACGTCAGTTTTTAGTTCATCCAAAATGTCCAATTTTCCAAGTTTTTCAACCATAGCTTGCAACATTTTTCGATCGTCCGGAGTAAACGTTGCTTTTTCATCCAAATCACTGGAGGACAATTGATCACGGCCGCGTTTAGACTCCTTTGATCCGCGTTGTGGCATGTTTGCAGGTGAACAATGAGTCACTCGGCGTTCGAGGCACCTTATCTTCCGCCAAATCACCCTCGTGAGGAGTATATATCTCACCAATTGCAGAGAGGTGGATATATATAACGAAAACGACTTAAATTCTTATGTCACTGGAGCGTTTATGCCATTTTTAACATTATATACTGGGACTTGTGTAGAGACGGTCTCAACTCACGTTGCTCACGGCGGCCATCTTCCTCTGTGTCTTCTGTCTTTTTTGCTTTTGAGTGTTATAATACACGTCACAGCAGCTCAGACGAGGAACAAAGCAGAGTGGGCGGGGTTTGTTTTCAGAGCAGCCAGCCCGAAACGCGTGTGTCAGGAACAGATGCGGAAGCAAGATTTTTTTACAACAAATTTCTACATAAAAGTGATAATATATCATATTGTATGTGTTTATTATTACCCTTTGCATTCATATTTTGCTTGATTGTAAAAGATGTCTATGGAGGAGCTGGTCTGAGAAGTACAAGAGGAGCGATGTTCATATGTTGTTAATATTCAATGTTTTATTGTTCATAGTTAATATAGTACATTTCTTTATTTTAATGTACATTTTGGGTGTCCCATTCAGTAAAAAAAATTGTACAATTCCATTCCGTTTTTTTGAGGTGGTCCGTCAAAACTTTTTTAGAATTCCATCCGACATTGTGTCTTTTGGTATTAGTGTTCCTGGAAAAAAAGGGACCCACACACACATACTGTACAGCAGATTTTTACAGCTAAATGTGTATATATCATTTATACACACATACACCTTGACCCCCCAGACACATTTTTTTCTCTTAATGTGGCCCCCCGAGTGAAAATATTTGCCCAGCTCTGTTCTAAATGGAAATCAAACAGATACTGACAGACCCCCGAGAGCATCCAGTTAGCAGTGAATGAGATCAGGAGTGTGATACTATAGTTTATTTGCAGTATTTTAGCTCGTGGTTTTGAAAAAGTCCCAGGTCAAGTGTAACATTTTTCATCACCAACACGTCTCTTAATGCTTCTCTTGTTTTTTTTTCTCCCGCGACTACCGTATTTTTTGGATTATAAATCGCTCCGGAGTATACGTCTCACCGGCCGAAAATGCATAATAAAGAAGGAAAAAAACATATATATGTCGCACTCGAGTGAGTATAAGTCGCATTTTTGGGGGAAATTTATTTGATAAAATCCAACACCAAGAATAGAAATTTGAAAGGCAATTTAAAATAAATAAAGAATAGTGAACAACAGGCTGAATAAGTGTATGTTATATGACGCATAAATAACCAACTGACAACGTGCCTGGTATGTTAACGTAACATAAGAGTCATTCAAATAACTATAGCATATAGAACATGCTATACGTTTACTAAACAATCTGTCACTCCTGATCGCTAAATCCGATGAAATCTTCTTCCTCTTTGTCGCTCCTGGTATGCGCCGCTAGCGTCCATTCTTTCTGCTGCTCGATTGCCGTTTTCTGTTGCACATTTCACTACGTCCATAGCTTGTAATCTGCAGTATATGATTTCCTTTTCGGTGCCATTTTTGTTCAGCCCTTCTCAGTTTTTATAAGTTACCGCCAATGTTGTAGCAGTGTGCTGTGTAGCAGTAGCAGCTAGCATCCCATGACCCACAATGCACTTCTACCATGACGCACAATGCACTTCTGCCATGACCCGCCCCCGCCAAATTCTTATTGGTTGACGTGTGTGTGACGATTGCTGCCATTTGCTTTGTCTCTTACGCGAATGAGATGAATAATATTATTTGATATTTTACGGTAATGTGTTAATAATTTTATTATGGCTAGTTGAGCAACAATCGTGTTCCCATGTTTAGTTTTTACTAATTTTTACTAATTGGTTTTTATCTAGTCTGCACTTTGTCTGTGTTATTATTATTATTGGCTTTTATCTAGTTTGCACTTTGTCTGTATTATTACTATTATCATTATTATCGACTCATTCTATTTTTTATTTTCCTATTTTAATGATGTTGGATCTGTTTTGTTGTTGTTGTTGTTGGGGACAAGTGGATAACTGTTTCAGATGTCTATGTTTTTGTATCAGTTCCTATTTCAAATAAACCTCTATAATTTCATACATAAATCACTCCGAAGTATATGTCGCACCCCCTATGAAAAAAACTGCGAATTATAATCCGAAAAATACAGTACCTGTTTCTGATTTCCAGGCAATGTGCGAATGTGTCTACAAATGTACAAAAGCAGCATTTTTTTTTCCCAAGAAAAAAGAAAAATGCAGTAAATTTCCAATAAAAAAGAAGCAGGTAGTCTCAGCCAAATGTGCTGTGTAATTATTTCCTGAATCAATTTTATTGCAGCTAACACTTTATGATATTTGGAAAGAAAGCACAGCAACTTTTGTTTGACTTGATTAGCTGCAGATTAACTTCATCCGGACCGGACGCAAACATACTCTTTCTGGGTCGCAGATGATGTCCACTGAACCAATGTGTCTCCAAGAAATAAATACAAGCATGCTGCATGCCTGCAATATTACCATGTCCTGGACATGATGTGTTTTTTATTACAAGCCTTTCTTGTCTTTGGAAACATTCAGCTGTCTCCAAAATTACCACAAAATGAAGTGAATCTGGAAGCGGCTTTCCCAACAGACGGTAAAAGTTTTGCTCAATATTTACGATTGTTCGCTCCGACCAGTTTTGAAGCCAATTATTTGGGACAAACTCACTTTTAAACACACCTCAAGATAATCTAAATAAATCTAGTCTAGATTAGGGTTGTATTGTATACCGGTACTAGTATAGTACCGCGAAACTAATAATCATATTCGATACTATACTGCCTCTAAAAAGTACCGGTTCCTCCCCCCTTTTTTTTAACGGGCATGACGGTGCGTCGGTTTTACGAGCAGAGGAGCGTGTTCGGCAGCGCACAAACACAGAGTACTTACAAGCAGACACAGTGTGTAGACAGAAAAGGGAGAAGGGACGCATTTTGGACTAAAAACTAAAGATAAAGTTATAACACTGAAACGCCCTCAGGAAGAGGTGCTTTAAAACATGGCTAGCTAGTTAGCGGCTAACGTCCAGCCGCAGTCTGCAGTGTTTTAGCTACTTCTAAATCACTAATCCTCGCCTCCATGGCGACAAATAAAGTAAGTTTCTTACAAGTATCATCCCTGCAGGACGAGGAATGGCTAAACATGCTTCGCTACACACCGTAGTTTACCGGCGTCACAATGTAAACAAACGCCATGGGTGGATCTACACCTGACATCCACTGTAATGATACCAAGTACAGGAGGGTATCTAGTCGATACTACTATGATTACATCGATATTTTTTAGCATGACAAAATCTTTTTTAATTTTAAAAAAATGTATATTATGTTTATAAACTCGGGAAATATGTCCCTGGACACATGAGGACTTTGATAATGACCTGTGGAGGGAGGTGTGGCCAGCGCGCCTGCAGGAGCAAAGGTCACCGCCTCTGTCTGTGGTGCTGAGGACGAGCACCATCGGATAGGGGCAGGGCATGTGCTGACGGCGAGACACAGCTGACAGGTGATTAGATTTCCCAGTTGGTACGTGTTAATCTAATCATCTGTTGTCTTTAACAGTAGGCGGCCGAGAGCAGGAGGAGCGAGAAGATACGGACGTCACTGAAAAGTCACGTTGTACTGGAGAAAGACTTTGACAAAAATATATGCACATTAAAACTTTGTTAAAACTGCACGCTTGGCTCCTGTGCCGTGTCTACAGTGGAACTGCTAGGAAGCAACTTCTACATGACCAATGCATGATCCTGTAACTACTTGGTATCGGATTGATACCCAAATTTGTGGTATCATCCAAAACTAATGAAAAGCATCCTAACAACAGAAGAATAAGGGATTATTACATTTTTCCAGAAGTGTAGATAGAACATGTTAAAAGAGAAAGTAAGCAGATATTAACAGTAAATGAACAAGTAGATTAATACCAGTACCAAAATGTTGGTATCGGGACAACCCTAGTCTAGACTACATCTGGGACATTCTGTATCTAGACCAATATAGTCTACACTAAAAATAAAGTAAAATCTAGCATCTTTCATCTGCTATTGGAGACTGTCTGCGTGTTTCGAGAGAAAATAATTCATTACCATGAATTGATTAACGTGGACCCCGACTTAAACAAGTTGAAAAACTTATTCGGGCGTTACCATTTAGTGGTCAATTTTACGGAATATGTACTGTACTGTGCAACTTACTAATAAAAGTTTCAATCAATCAATCAATCAGCTGAAAATTAGCTTCCCCTGCTTGAAAAAACAGCAGCTGCCGCTGGTTTCCACTCTAGTCATTAGTCAACGTCCAGCAGCTCAGCTGTGTTGCACGTCTACTCTGTCACACCTCAAGCCCTCTGGAGCTCTCAGCAGAAAATACGCAGGGTTTCAATTTGCACTGGAGGCAATGTGGCAAGGATGCAGGAGCAGGACAGGAAGTACAACGCAAACTAAATAAATCTGTGGTTGATTCTCAAAATAAAACATTCTGGGCCTGATTGACTAAAGGTTTGCGTGTACCAAAATGTGCAAAACTGTTAGCACACGCAAAGCTGAATTTCTAAACGCGTGCAAAGTGGATTGCGCCTGTAAAGTGAGCGGAATAAGGCGTGCAATGCATTGTGCGTGTCTGTCTTCATTAATATGCTAAATATATGTTGATCGTCAAAACGCCCACAATACTGGTAGGAGAAAATGCAAATATACTTATTTAGTACGAGCAATGTGATTTATCAACACTCATCACTGTTTTGGGAGCACTATTTTGCGTTTTATTTAACACTTGTCAGAAGGACATGCAAACGGCAGCAGGATTAGTGGAAATAAAACAAATATTACACATTTCGCCTATTCAGCAACATACTTTTATTATTGTATGGCTGTTATAAAGGACCTAAAGGGCTGATTAAAATAAATTCAATTGATGCGTTTTGGTGTCCTTTAGTTTGTTAGTTTTTTTTTCAAAGAATATATATTATTAAAATGTTTCTTATATGAAAATAAACTTCCTGAAGCATGCACTTTTTGCATACTTCAGCGTTCAAAGAACTCCGGCTTATTAATGATTCCCAGAGCCCAAAAAAAGTCTGCGGGCTATAGAGCGTTTTCTATTCGGGCTCCAATACTATGGAATGCCCTCCCGGTAACAGTTAGAGATGCTACCTCAGTAGAACCATTTAAGTCCCATCTTAAAACTCATTTGTATATTCTAGCCTTTCAAATAGACCCTCTTTTTAGACCAGTTGATCTGCCATCCTTTTTCTGTTCTGCCCCCCTCTCCCTTGTGGAAGGGGGGGCACAGGTCTTGTGGCCATGGATGAAGTGCTGGCTGTCCAGAGTCAGGACCTGGGGTGGACCGCTCGCCTGTGCATCGGTTGGGGACGTCTCTGCGCTGCTGACCCGTCTCCGCTCGGGATGGTTTTCTGCTGGCTCCACTATGGACTGGACTCTCACTATTATTTTAGATCCACTATGGACTAGACTTTATTATATTATGCTAGACCTACTCGACGTCCATTGCATCCAGTCTCCCCTGGGGGGGGGGGGGGGGGGGGGGGGTGTCTGCGGTCCTCTCCAAGGTTTCTCATTGTCATTCACATTGACATCTCACTGGGTTGTGAGTTTTTACTTGCCCTTATGTGGGCTCTGACCCGAGGATGTCGTTGTGCAGGGCCGGCCCGTGGCATAGGCCGTATAGGCAAATGCTAAGGGCGCCGTCCATCAGGGGGCGCCACGCCAGTGCCACAAATGTTGGAGAAAAAAAAAAGAAAAAAGTTGGTACTATTATTTCTAAATACAAAAAATAATCCCACGTTAATTAAAATGCAAAGTAAAGCTTATTTAATAGAAATATTATTTGTTACAACATTACACCCCCCCATCCCCCGCACGGTGCGCCCCTCCCTTCCCGTATCATGACTCTTACCACATCAAAAAATCTACAAAAGATGTCAAAACGGCCAAAACTGTCAGGTGCCCAGGGAAGAAAAAATAGAAAAGAAGAGGAGGAGAAACGAGAAAAAGACAGAGGTAGCAGGTAGGTAACGTTAGCCTACATGAAATTATTTGTCTGTTACAGAATGTGATAGTAACCTGGCTTTTTAGCATTAAGCTAATGTTACATGATTCGGCAATTGCTAATCAATAAATAGCTAATTCTATTTTAACGTCGGGTTAATATTGTGGAGGGGGCTAAACTGTTATGGAAAATAATAATGTAACGTTAGGTAATTACAGTACTCCCACCTTACATTCCTCAGGGACATTTGTATTAGATCTTTTAAGCAGGTGTTTTTTGTTTACATTGTTATTGCCTTCTGGTTAGCTAATGTTTGTCCTGCAGGTAATAGTCACTTTTCCACCCCTTTATATATTAGGTATAGTTGTAAGCCTAGTTGTTAAAGTGCACATCATTAAGCAATATCACATGAGAGGAAATGCTGTTTTTTAATTTGAGCACTGCTGTGATTCGGTTAAAGATAATCATAACATAACATTCTCATATAATATGTTAATTTGCTTTCTTTAAGTAAAAAAAAGGTCAAAGACAAAGCTATTCGGTTTCTTGTGAGTATATACACTTCACTGCCTAGGGCGCCAGATTGGTTAGGGCCAGGCCTGTCGTTGTGGCTTGTGCAGCCCTTTGAGACACTTGTGATTTCGGGCTATATAAATAAACATTGATTGATTGATGATATTGAAGGGAATAAGTGCAGCTTCCCTCCCACGCACCCTCAGCGGTTAATAACTATAAAGTGGTGTCAAAACAGATTTGTAACTCTCATACCCTCTTATGTATTGTACTTGTATTTTAAATTGCTTATCGTTATGGAACTTTAATATTGTTGTGTATTTTCAATCCTGTGTCATTTTAATTGTGGATGCTAAATGCGCCATAAAAGGACTACAGATGGAAATGAGCATGGTGCCAAATCTGATGCAGCCATCTTCTCAATGTAACTGCACATTGTCCTTCAAACAAATGCACTCGGTTGAAATTTGCGATAAAGCTCAATCGATCAACACCATGGATCATTGTAGCAAATTTCTATATTAGTGGAGTAGTAAAACTATTCTGGGATGCAAAATAATTCGTTGTTGGCTAAACAGGTGGCCAATGTACACAAGGTTTGTATTATTACTTTTCTTTGTGGGGGACAATTGTGTGGCCTCTGACGGTGCCATTAACTAGTGGTGTGCCGTCAGGGCCAGCAAGGCCTTTTCTGCTGGCCTAACATAACCAGAAATCATTATTGTAATTAAAGATAAAAGTAATTTGTAATTTACTTTCCCTAAATATCTAAATGTATTCATATTATTTTCATGTCATATTATGCTCCTTCCAGTGCTTCCAATCAGAATTCAGCTAGCTTATGTTGCCATGCTGTACGAAATCTTCCCAGGACCTTCAGAATCAACTAAACAGGTGTCTATGCACTTTAAGTGAACAGCCACATGCAGTTGATAGATCATTGCGATAGCCAATCAGATCACGAGTTGTTGTCAGTAAGGCCTTCTAGCTGGCCTCACATTGAACGTGACAGTGTCGCGTCCTGTGATTGGATACTCACTGGTTTGAGCCACGACTTGTCCAGGGTGTATCCCGCCTTCCGCCTGATTGTAGCTGAGATAGGCTCCCCCCGCTACCCCGAAGGGAATAAGCTGTAGAAAATGGATGGATGGATGGTTTGAGCCACGGCGGTGCTATGCAGATCAGCAGAGTCACACCCGGGTCCGTTAGCGGATGAATCTGAGAACACATAGAGTTGATGGACAGTTGCGATAGCCAATCAGATCACAAGTTGTTGACAGTAGCCTATCGAGGTCGCCTGATGTTAACAAGACTATGATTGGATACTCACTTGTCATTCCAAAGTGAGTATCCAATCACAAGCTGCAATTTAGCAGGAAGCGGGAAGTGTTGACCCACAAAGAAGGAGAACACAACATTGATTAGGTGGCAGATATATATTTGCAAGGCCAATTTCAAGAAGGATATTTATAAAGAAACTACATCTTGTGAGACGATGTCGGCCAACTCTGGAAGCTAGCTCAGCAGTTCTGGCGATGAAATGGGGAAAATCCCCGCCACTTGCACTTGAATCATCCGACTACGAGGGGTACCACTGGCTTATACGGCGTCGAATGGGTGCTACAAATTGTGAGTTCAAATATTTTATTTCTTAATTTTTTCACATTTGATACGTTTTTTGCAATTTTAATTTTGACAGCACCACATAAGATATATTTCAATTGCTGATGCGGGTTTATTGATGTTTTAATGCGCCAGAAAATAACGCGTTTTGTACACTGTTGATGTGTTTCTGTATAGTATTTCTCCAGCAATGGTCATGTGGTGACATAAATTATGGTATTTTGAGAGGTAATCATTGCAGTCTGACATCACTGAAGGCCAGTGGTGTGCAGTCACTAGAGGCAGGGGAGGCACGGCCTCACCTGCCATCATGGAAAGAAAAAAAAAAGTAAAAAGAAAACAAATTAATTAAATTGTTATATGTATCCAGTGATTATACTAAAGTTATTTACCATTTAACTTCAACAGTTTTAGAATATTTTTATTTTTATTTTCACATTTGCCGTTCAAATACTGAGAAGAGACGGTGTGGTGATCAGCAGCCAGTTGAGGCACGTCACTGATTTGTGCCTCAACATGGATTGCGCAATGACTCAGCTAACTGCTGGCCTGCTGTGCAGTGAGACTGTATTGCTATATGAATTATATTATACATTTCCATAGTTTAGTGAGCTGAGGTATATAATGTACAGTGTATTTTGTCAACAACTGTATGTGTGTAACGTATTTCTTGTGCTGAGCGATCATAAAACTGGAGGCTCGTCTCATAACCCCGCCTCCTGGTGCCAAGCACACCAGGAGCGCCACACCAACCAAAGCCCACGCCCAAACCCTCCACGTGCAAGACCGAATCCACCCAAAAAAAGTCACTTAACAAGAAGCCAAAAAGTGCAAAAACAACAATGCTCGCGCGGCGCGCCGTAGGAGCCGTGAACAGGGACACAACATTAGGTACACCTGCAGACTGCTGCGCGGATTTCATATTTCATTCATTCACGACTCTTCCAACACGAACACCACTGCTCCCGCATTTATAAGTAAAGGTAAGACCATAATAACATTTTTTTTAATTAAATGTGCTTTTTTGTGTGCTACAGTTTGTAAGTGTAAAGTTAAAGTACCAATGATTGTCACACACATACTAGGTGTGGTGAAATTTGTCCTCTGCGTTTGACCCATCCCCTTGTTCACCCCCTGGGAGGTGAGGGGAGCAGTGGGCAGCAGCGGCGCCGTGCCTGGGAATAATTTTTGGTGATTTAACCCCCAATTCCAACCCTTGATGCTGAGTGCCAAGCAGGGAAGAATGCTGGTATGAGCTTTTAAACATAACCCGTTAACTGCTGCCAATCAAATGGTGAATAAGATACTCTTTAGGGTTCATATGTTTGTAAATCTGACTATGATGAAGTCAGTGCCTCACCTGACATGAACCTCACCGCACGCCACTGCTGAAGGCCTAGGTGGGAAACGTATGGCCCGCCACTGTTATAGACCGGTGGCTGCTAACACAGTTTTGACGAATTGTAACTTTCAATTAATGAAAAGTGGTGAAAAAATAATTCCGCTCTACTCGACTACGATTTGTGCCATTTTCCAATAAAAATTATTTTATAAATTGTTCATACTGGAGAGATGTTTTGCTTAATTTGAGTGTTTGTAAAAGCATTTTAAGTGGGGCTGTCTTCAAATAGTGGAAGATTTGGGGGCGGCTTGGCGTAGTGGGTAGAGCGGCCTTGCCAGAAACCTGAGGGTTGCAGGTTCGCTCCCCGCCTCTTACCATCCAAAAAAAAAAAAAAAAAAATCGCTGCCGTTGTGTCCTTGGGCAGGACACTTCACCCTTGCCCCCGGTGCCGCTCACACCGGAGAATGAATGATGAATGAATGAGTTGTAAAAATGAATGATGGGTTCTCACTTCTCTGTGAAGCGCTTTGAGTGTCTAGAAAAGCGCTATATAAATCTAATCCATTATTATTATTATTATTATTATTATTATTTGACGATTCGATTCGGCGCAGTTGAATCGTCGGACGTTAAACCAAATGGTAAATGGGTTGTACAAACCCTGTTTCCATATGAGTTGGGGAATTGTGTTGGATGTAAATATAAACGGAATACAATGATTTGCAAATCCTGTTCAACCTATATTCAGTTGAATGCACTACAAAGACAAGATATTTGATGTTCAAACTCATAAACTTGTTTTTTTTTTTTGCAAAAAATAATTAACTTAGAATTTCATGGCTGCAACACGTGCCAAAGTAGTTGGGAAAGGGCATGTTGACCACTGTGTTACATGGCCTTTCCTTTTAACAACACTCAGTAAACGTTTGGGAACTGAGGAGACACATTTTTTAAGTTTCTCAGATGGAATTCTTTCCCATTCTTGCTTGATGTACAGCTTAAGTTGTTCAACAGTCCGGGGTCTCCGTTGTGGTATTTTAGGCTTCATAATGCGCCACACATTTTCAATGGGAGACAGGTCTGGACTACAGGCAGGCCAGTCTAGTACCCGCACTCTTTTACTATGAAGCCAAGTTGATGTAACACGTGGCTTGGCATTGTCTTGCTGAAATAAGCAGGGGCGTCCATGGTAACGTTGCTTGGATGGCAACATATGTTGCTCCAAAACCTGTATGTACCTTTCAGCATTAATGGCGCTTTCACAGATGTGTAAGTTACCCATGTTTTGGGCACTAATACACCCCCATACCATCACAGATGCTGGCTTTTCAACTTTGCGCCTATAACAATCCGGATGGTTCTTTTCTTCTTTGGTCCGGAGGACACGACGTCCACAGTTTCCAAAAACAATTTGAAATGTGGACTTGTCAGACCACAGAACACTTTTCCACTTTGTATCAGTCCATCTTAGATGAGCTCAGGCCCAGCGAAGCCGACGGCGTTTCTGGGTGTTGTTGATAAACGGTTTTCGCCTTGTATAGGAGAGTTTTAACTTGCACTTACAGATGTAGCGACCAACCGTAGTTACTGACAGTGGGTTTCTGAAGTGTTCCTGAGCCCATGTGGTGATATTCTTTACACACTGATGTCGCTTGTTGATGCAGTACAGCCTGACGGATCGAAGGTCACGGGCTTAGCTGCTTACGTGCAGTGATTTCTCCAGATTCTCTGAACCCTTTGATGATATTACGGACCGTAGATGGTGAAATCCCTAAATTCCTGGTTGAGAAAGGTTTTTCTTAAACTGTTCAACAATTTGCTCACGCATTTGTTGACAAAGTGGTGACCCTCGCCCCATCCTTGTTTGTGAATGACTGAGCCTTTCATGGAATCTTCTTTTATACCCAATCATGGGACCCACCTGTTCCCAATTTGCCTGTTCACCTGTGGCATGTTCCAAATAAATGTTTGATGAGCATTCCTCAACTTTATCAGTATTTATTGCCACCTTTCCCAACTTCTTTGTCACGTGTTGCTGGCATCAAATTCTAAAGTTAATGATTATTTGAAAAAAAAAAAGAAGTTCATCAGTTTGAAATTTAAATATGTTGTCTTTATAGCATATTAAACTGAATATGGGTTGAAAATGATTGGCAAATTATTGTATTCTGTTTATATTTACATCTAACACAATTTCCCAACTCATATAGAAACGGGGTTTGTATACGTGTAGCGCTTTTCTACCTTTTTGTAAGGAACTCAAAGCGCTTTGACACTATTTCCACATTCACCCATTCACACACACATTCACCCACTGATGGCGGGAGCTGCCATGCAAGGCGCTAACCAGGACCCATCAGGAGCAAGGGTGAAGTGTCTTGCTCAAGGACACAACGGACGTGACTAGGATGGTAGAAGATGGGGATTGAACCAGTAACCCCCAGATTGCTGGCAAGGCCGCTCTCCCAACTTCGCCACACCGTCCCCCCAATCATGGGAGTGAGGTGAATAAACAGGGAGGAGAGTTCATATCTGATGGGGCCCCTGCGTACAGCGTGTTTTGGGAGAGTAAATTGATGGAGTTCATTGTGTCCTATCTAAATTTTAGGACAAGATTCTTGTGAGCAGACAAACTGTTTCAGAGAGCAAGAGATTGATCTTAGTTTCAGCTGTCACTTCAAACTTTCCTCAAAGCGGTCTGCGCTTCCTGGTTTGACATCAGGTCAAAAAACATCTGGCCATGTTTCTACCTACCAAAGCTCTTATTTACAAAACATATTTTTCTGCACACAAGAATATTTTACTGATAGCTTTGAGTGGAAATTTGACGCATCGCCTCGCCCCAGAGGTGTAGCTCTCCTTTTGCAAAGGTAATGATCATTTCACAGGTTCGATCACAAAAACTTTTGTTACCACTATTTTACTTTATTTGGTCAAATTTGATGACTTCTTGGTGCTGCACACCAGAGCCAAGGTCCTCACTAAACAATCCAATCTCTACCATGTGTATTCGTTTATCAGAGTGCTGTAGCCTTTTTTTTTTAGGTAGAACAAGTCTTTAATGAGATTATTGTTTTGTTCACTTTAATGAAAGACTTTATTCCTTTAATGAGTAACATCTAATTAACATTATTTCGACTGATCGCCGACGATGGGCAAAATCTAACGAATCAGATTGGACTATGAAAATTCTTAATCGAAGACAGCCCTAATTTTAAGTATTTAAAGGCGAACTGGACTTTTTGGGGAGAATTTTGCCTATCATTCACAATAATTATGTAAGTCAAGAACACATATTTGTGAATGACTGAGCATTTCATGGAAGCTGCTTTTATACCCAATAATAGCACCCACCTGTTCCCAATTAGCCTGTTCACCTGTGGGATGTTCCAAATAAGTGTTTGATGAGCATTCCTCAACTTTCTCAGTCTTTTTTTGCCACTTGTGCCAGCTTTTTTGAAACATGTTGCAGGCATCAAATTCCAAATGAGCTAATATTTGCTGATAACATATTTCCAGTTAAATATCTTGTCTTTGCAGTCTATTCAATTGAATATAGGTTGAAAATGATTTGCAAATCATTGTATTCTATTTTTATTTACCATTTACACAACGTGCCGACTTCACTGGTTTTGGGGTTTGTACCTGGGGAAAAGAAACACCAGTATGTGTACAACATGCAAACTCCACTCAGAGATTGTGGGGATTTTGTATTGATTGGAGCCTGCAGAGACCGATCAATATCTTGATAAAATGATTGTTTTTAATTCAAGTGCTCACATTGAGCGGGCATGGGAAAAACACAAAGAGCTGAAAAAAAATCAGTGCCACAGGGCAAAAAAACATAAAATAATGGCAAGTTTCTGAAAGTTGTAAGTCTAACTTCTGGGTCTGCAATAGAGACTCCAACACTGGAGTCAAACTTTAATTTCACTTGTTCACTCCTTTGTAGTCGTGTTGAGTAATTGCAAGTTGTCAGGCTCTAATTAAGCAGTAAATTAGAAACACGCTACTCTAAGCAACGCCGCAAAGTTAATGCAATAGGCTCGTTTTTCATGTGACACAATCACATGGCTTCTTTCAGTAGCTTAGCAGTGTGTGTGTGTGTGTGTGTGTGTGTGTGTGTGTGTGTGTGAGAGAGAGAGTTTGAAAAGATAATCAGGGTTACATAGAGGAGAGAAACGAAGGCTCACCTCGCTTGTGTCTTTTTAGAAAGCCAACGGGGCAACAGACGTGTGAGTGAAAAGCTGTGAAATCACTGCTGACTGAAAGTACATTTCTTGATTGGAAAAAAACATACACAATCCACAGCCAGTTCTCACTTTTTCCACTTCATCAGGACTTTAATCTGCATTACAGGCATAATTCAAGAATACTAATAATGATAATAATACTTAAATTGTTCACAGCTGTGAAAAAGAAGGATTATATAGGTTGACCAACATTTATTTCCTTCAATCAACCCTCAAAAGAACTTCAGATATGGATGTGTTGACTTGTCCAGGGTGTGCCCCGCCTTCCGCCCAAATGCAGCTGAGATTGGGGCGGTATAGCTCGGTTGGTAGA
This sequence comes from Entelurus aequoreus, assembly GCF_033978785.1. Classification (NCBI taxonomy): domain Eukaryota; kingdom Metazoa; phylum Chordata; class Actinopteri; order Syngnathiformes; family Syngnathidae; genus Entelurus; species Entelurus aequoreus. Next base: position 27,406,370 of record NC_084734.1, read on the forward strand.
GCGGCCGTGCCAGCAACTTGAGGGTTGCAGGTTCGATCCCCGCTTCCGCCATCCTAGTCACTGCCGTTGTGTCCTTGGGCAAGACACTTTACCCACCTGCTCCCAGTGCCACCCACACTGGTTTGAATGTAACTTAGATATTGGGTTTCACTATGTAAAGCGCTTTGAGTCACTTGAGAAAAAGCGCTATATAAATGTAATTCACTTCACTTCAGATAAGCTCCAGCAACCCCCGCGACCCCGCAAGGGGCAAGCGGTACAAAATGGATGGATGGATGGAGTAGACAACTTCAAAGACCATGATGTGACCAAAGCTTGTGTAACGATTATAGATCAGAATCAGAATCAGAATAGTTTTTATTGCCATTGTTTGAGAACGGGTTCACAAACTAGGAATTTTACTTGGTGCAATCGTGCAACATAAAACACATGTATAACACAGAATAGAATAACATGAGCTGTAACTGAGCTATCATATCTTGTTATTGTTCATGTGTCTGATGGCTGAGGGGAAAAAACTGTTTAGGTGGCGGGAGGTGTGGGTCTGTATGGCCCGTAGTCTCCTGCCTGAGGGGAAAGTGAGAAGTTTTTAGTTAAAGTCCCAAAGATAGACCCACACACACTAGGTGTGGTGAAATGATCTGCATTTGACCCATCCCCTTGTTCCACCCCCTGGGAGGTAAGGAAAGCAGTGAGCAGCAGCCTTGGCCGCGCTCGGGAATCATTTAGTGATTTAACCCCCAATTCCAACCCTTGATGCTGAGTACCAAGTAGAGAGGTAATGGGTCCCCTTTTTTTTATAGTCTTTGGTATGCCTCGGCCGGGGTTTGAACTCACGACCTTCCAGTCTCAGTGTGGACACTAACCACAAGGCCACTGATCAGGTTTTAGTTGCGGTTGTTTTTGTTGTTGTAGTATCGCAGCAGGTGCCTGAAGATGGTCGTCAGAAGCGCCGTAGATGCGTGTTGAGAGATGATCAGCTTGTTGACGGACATCCTCAATTAGTGGAAATAGCGGTTCTCGAGGAATGCTGGACATTTTAGCCAGAGATGCTCGACTGACTCTTCCTCTTTGCCACAGAGTCGACATGTTAGAGTCTTTCTTGCCTGCAAGGTGCAACCATGGACAGTTAGTTGGATGGTGAACCTGTGGAACTGGTAGGTCTGTTTATTTGGTCTTCTAGAGAGCGTCCTTTTTCTCTTAGTTGTGTCTGCCATAGCTGTTTTAGACTGGGGTGCTTGGCATCACGGTTTCTGTCAAGCCGAGGGATGATGGCCTGTCTTGTTGTCGTGTGAGCAGTTGACTCATCTTGTGGTGATTTCGACCCTTCTTTGGCTTCTGTGTCAGCGAGTTTACTTCCTGGGAGATTGCAGTGTCCAGGGACCCACATTCTCTGCAGCTTTTTAGACTGAGTAGCTTGGAAGATGGTAGCACAGAAGGGTCAGATGAGAAGGGATTGCCGACTGCTTAGACCAGAAATTTGCAGTCACAGGCAAACATTGCTTATTTTCAGTCGTGAAGCTCGTTCAACCAGAATAGTGCATTTTTGCGGGCGACCTTTTCTGCCAGGAAGGAACTGCTACAGTTACGGAGACCTGGGGTGGATGATTCTGACAGTTCTGTTCCCAGTGTATCAATTCCTTGGAATCGCTTAACAATACCACGGATGGAAATGAAGTCATTACCCAATGTGCTTTCAAAAGTTTGGACACACCTTCTTATGTCAATGCGTTTTCTGTATTTTCATGACTGTTTACATTGTAGATTGTCACTGAAGGCATCAAAACTGTGACACCTGTGAAGTGAAAACCCTTTCAGATGACTACCTCTTGAAGCTCATCGAGAGAATGCCAAGAGTGTGCAAAGCAGTAATCAGGCTATTTTGAAGAAACTAGAATATAAAACATGTTTTCAGTTATTTCACCTTTTTTTGTTAAGTACATAACTCCACATGTGTTCATTCATAGTTTTGATGCCTTCAGTGACAATCTACAATGTAAATAGTCATGAAAAACCATCAAGTGAGAAGGTGTGTCCAAACTTTTGGCCTGTGTATGCTGAAACATTTGAACATATAGCATGCAAAAAACGATAAATGAATGTTGCGTTTTTTAACCGCGCCGATCTCATCCCAGCAGCAGTAACGCTAGAACGTCATCTGCCTTAAATACAACAGGTATTAACTCACCGCCTATCATGTTAGCGGTATTATTTGTTAAAGGCCTACTGAAATGAGATTTTCTTATTTAAACGGGGATAGTAGATCCATTCTAACTGTCATACTTGATCATTTCGCTATATTGCCATATTTTTGCTGAAAGGATTTAGTAGAGAAGATCGACGATAAAGTTCGCAACTTTTGGTCGCTGATAAAAAAAGCCTTGCCTGTACCGGAAGTAGCGTGACGTCACAGGTTGTAGAGCTCCTCACATCTGCACATTGTTTTCAATCATGGACGCCAGCAGTGTGAGCGATTCGGACCGAGAAAGCGACGATTACCCCATTAATTTGAGCGAGGATGAAAGATTTGTGGATGAAGTAGTGAGAGTGAAGGATTAGAGGGCAGTGGAAGCGATTCAGATAGGGAAGATGCTGTGAGAGGCGGGTGGGACCTGATATTCAGCTGGGAATGACAAAAACAGTAAATAAACACAAGACATATATATACTCTATTAGCCACAACACAACCAGGCTTATATTTAATATGCCACAAATTAATCCGCATAACAAACACCTCCCCCCTCCCGTCCATATAACCCGCCGATACAAATCAAACACCCGCACAACACACTCAATCCCACAGCCCAAAGTACCGTTCACTTCCGCAAAGTTCATACAGCATATATATTTCCCCAAAGTTACGTATGTGACATGCACATAGAGGCACGCACGGACAGGCAAGCGATCAAATGTTTGGAAGAAAGCTGCGTACTCACGGTAGCGCGTCTGCTATCCAACTCAAAGTCCTCCTGGTTGTGTTGCTGTAGCCAGCCGCTAATACACCGATCCCACCTACAGCTTTCTTCTTTGCTGTCTTCATTGTATATTAAACAAATTGCAAAAGATTCACCAACACAGATGTCCAGAATACTGTGGAATTTTGCGATGAAAACAGGCGCTGTTTGTATTGGGACACAATGGTGTCCCAATACTTCCGCACAATCCGTGACGTCACGTGCAAACGTACTCATACCGAGACGTTTTCAGCCGGATATTTCCCCGGAAATTTAAAATTGCACTTTATAAGTTAACCCGGCCGTATTGGCATGTGTTGCAATGTTAAGATTTCATCATTGATATATAAACTATCGGACTGCGTGGTCGGTAGTAGTGGGTTTCAGTAGGCCTTTAAATTTAAATTAATGCCTATTCATTTAGGTGAGCAAGATGAGAGACAGATTCATACAGGCTCCGAGGCGGGCAATAAGTACTCGCTCTAGTTCTTAGACTTAGACTTCGACCAAATGTATTGATCAACAAGGGAAATTGTTCCACACACTAGCTCAGATACAAACGATGGAAAGTGTAAGGATGGAAAAGATATTTCAGGTATAAAGTAGACTAAACATGTACCATAGTAGCAATATAAAATATCCCATATATTTAATATTTACATATTATATATACAGTATATAATATATAGTGGTATATTATATTATATTTTTATATAATATATACAATATACAATAAATCCCAATTACAATGTACAATGATACTGCCCTACGTATAGCGTCTCCTTTCACCGCGGCAGTGAAGAGTGCATGCAGGACAGACAAGCTGACACTAATTTTGTGGTGAAATGCTTGAACCAATTTGCCACAATGCTCCCGTTTTTTAAGTGGTGAATGCTCAATTGTAGCCCGAGAAAGGTAGCAGGTTTTCCTGCAACCACATTTTCTCAGTCATTACCATTATAAAATTTGAATATGGTGAAAAAGTCCACTCATGTCAGCAATTCAACTTCAAATATGAAACTAAAATGTGATAATAACTCATTACGTGCAAAGTGAGATATATCAAGCGTGTATTTATTATTATTTTGATGATAATTGGCCCTAGTTTGTGAATGTGAGTGTGAACGTTGTCTGTCTTTGTTGGCCTTGCGATGAGCTGCCGACTTGTCCAGGGTGTGCCCTGCTTTCTGCCCGAGTGCAGTAACATATGCAGAATGTGACTTGGCATTGTCTTAAAGGCCTACTGAAACCTACTACTACCGACCACGCAGTCTGATAGTTTATATATCAATGATGAAATCTTAACATTGCAACACATGCCAATACGGCCGGGTTAACTTATAAAGTGACTTTTAAAACTTCCCGGGAAATATCCGGCTGAAACGTCGCGGTATGATGACGTATGCGCGTGACGAAGTCAGAGTAACGGAAGTTATGGTACCCGTAGAATCCTATACAAAAAGCTCTGTTTTCATTTCATAATTCCACAGTATTTTGGACATCAATTGCAATTTGTTTAATGAACAATGAAGGCTGCAAAGAAGACAGTTGTAGGTGGGATCGGTGTATTAGCAGCGGACTACAGCAACACAACCAGGAGGACTTTGTTGGAGCGCTAGCCGCGCTAGCCGCGCTAGCCGCCGACCTCACCTTGACTTCCTACGTCTCCGGGCCGCCAAACGCATCGGGTGAAGTCCTTCGTCCTTCTGCCGATCGCTGGAACGCAGGTGAGCACGGGTGTTGATGAGTAGATGAGGGCTGGCTGGCGTAGGTGGAGAGCTAATGTTTTTAGCATAGCTCTGTGAGGTCCCGTTGCTAAGTTGCTAAGTTAGCTTCAATGGCGTCGTTAGCACAACATTGTTAACCTTCGCCAGCCTGGAAAGCATTAACCGTGTATTTACATGTCCACGGTTTAATAGTATTGTTGATTTTCTATCTATCCTTCCTTCTATCCTTTATTTTTTGTTTCTATATGCAGTTAAAGCACGATGCTATCACGTTAGCTCGTAGCTAAAGCATTTCGCCGATGTATTGTCGTGGAGATAAAAGGCACTGAATGTCCATTTTGCGTTCTCGACTCTCATTTTCAAGAGGATATAGTATCCGAGGTGCTAGCGGCTAGCGCTCCAACAAAGTCCTCCTGGTTGTGTTGCTGTAGTCCGCTGCTAATACACCGATCCCACCTACAACTGTCTTCTTTGCAGCCTTCATTGTTCATTAAACAAATTGCAAAAGATGTCCAAAATACTGTGGAATTATGAAATGAAAACAGAGCTTTTTGTATAGGATTCTACGGGTACCATAACTTCCGTTACTCTGACTTCGTCACGCGCTTACGTCATCATACCGCGACGTTTCAGCCGGATATTTCCCGGGAAGTTTTAAAAGTCACTTTATAAGTTAACCCGGCCGTATTGGCATGTGTTGCAATGTTAAGATTTCATCATTGATATATAAACTATCAGACTGCGTGGTCGGTAGTAGTAGGTTTCAGTAGGCCTTTAAAGCGGCGAGCAAAGCGCCGTCATTTTTGTCAATTTTTCCACGAATATCCCGATCTCCGAAGTAATGTTATGCTTTGATACGCTCTGATACAAATTAGTTGCCGCTTTGGGGGGATGAATTACCGTTCCTCACGATTTAATGCCGCTTTGATCCCGCTTTGATATGCTTTAAATCCCGCTTTGATACGTTTTATTACGCTTTATTGGACTTTATTACGCTTTGCGATCCTGACGCTTTAAATCAGGCTCTGACACGATTATCAAGCTCTGTTGTGCATTGGAATTAATGTGTCATGAACATTATGAACATTAATTTGTAATAATGACTTTGAAATGTGATATTGTTATGTAATTATGTGCAATTTGGAAGATGCTGTGATTATTATTTTGTGAATTTGATGAATAAATTGCGTCCGCACACATAATATAATAAAAAAGAGAAATATGAAAAACAAATCAGTTAACAAAAATGTGAAAAACTCAGTATACTAAGTTTTCCCCACATTTTTTTAGATTTATCTATTTATTTGATTTCTTTTTTTGTTTTATTATATACAGGATAAAACACATAATGTAATAAAAAAGAGAAATATGATAAACAAATAAGTTAAAAAAAATGTGAAAAACTCAGTATACTGTTTTCCACACATTTTTTATATTCATTTATTTTTTCAATTTCTCCTTTTTTCCGTTATATTATGTTTATTATTTATTATTTATTATGTTTTATATTCATCTATTTTTTCAATTTCTCTTTTTCCCCCCGTTATATTATGTTTATTATTTATTATGTTTTATATTCATTTATTTTTTCAATTCCTCTTTTTTTCCCGTTATATTATGTTTATTATTTATTATTTATTATGTTTTATATTCATTTGTTTTTTCAATTTCTGTTTTTTTCCTGTTATATTATGTTTATTATTTATTATGTTTTATATTCATTTGTTTTTTCAATTTCTCTTTTTTTCCGTTATATTATGTTTATTATTTATTATTTATTATGTTTTATATTCATTTATTTTTTCAATTTCTCTTCTTTTTTCGTTATATTATGTTTATTATTTATTATGTTTTATATTCATTTATTTTTTCAATTCCTCTTCTTTTTTCGTTATATTATGTTTATTATTTATTATGTTTTATATTCATTTGTTTTTTCAATTTCTCTTTTTTTCCCGTTATATTATGTTTATTATTTATTATGTTTTATATTCATTTGTTTTTTCAATTTCTCTTTTTTTCGTTTTATTATGTTTATTATTTATTATGTTTTATATTCATTTATTTTTTCAATTTCTCTTCTATTTTCGTAATATTATGTTTATTATTTATTATTTATTATGTTTTATATTCATTTATTTTTTCAATTTCTCTTCTTTTTTCGTTATATTATGTTTATTATTTATTATTTATTATGTTTTATATTCATTTGTTTTTTCAATTTCTCTTTTTTCCCGTTATATTATGTTTATTATTTATTATTTGTTATGTTTTATATTCATTTATTTTTTAAATTTCTCTTTTTTTTCTCGTTATATTATGTTTTATATTCATTTATTTTTTCAATTTCTATTTTTTTCCCGTTATATTATGTTTATTATTTATTATTTATTATGTTTTATATTCATTTATTTTTTCAATTTCTCTTTTTTTTCCGTTATATTATGTTTATTATTTATTATGTTTTATATCTTCATTTCTTTTATTTCTTTGTCATCTTAATAAATATCTATCTTTCATTTCTTATGCTAGTTGACAATAAAAGGCATTTCTTTTATTTTTTATATTCAATGTCACTAGTCAATATCACAGTCACTTCCTATTTGTAGTTGTAGACTGGGGTCCACGCTTTGAACCAAGATCTGTTAAGCTTTCCTACGCTTTGAGTCAAGCTTTGCTGAGCTTTGTCAGGCTTTGTCAGGCTTTGATACGCTCTCGGCTCTTGACAGAGCGCCAAATGTTTTTAAACCGTTTAAAATTTTTTGGCGAACTTGCCGCATGTCTCGCTTCACTACAAGCTTTCCCACGATCCATTACGACCATCACGCTTTAATCAGGCTTTGTTACGTTTTAACGCCGCTTTGCATGCCGCTTTGCATGCCGCTTTGCATGCCGCTTTGCATGCCGCTTTGCATGCCGCTTTGCATGCCGCTTTGCATGCCGCTTTAAAGCGCCGTCAAAGCGCCATTGGTGTGAACCTAGCATTAAGTACTAATACACCCCCATACCATCACAGATGCTGCCTTTTGAACTTTGCGCAAAGTTCTTCTCCTCTTTGGTCCGGAGCACACAACGTCCACAGTTTCCAAAAAAAGCCAGCGGCGTATCTCGGTGTTGTTGATAAATGGCTTTCGCTTTCCATAGTAGAGTTTTAACTTGCACTTACAGATGTAGCGACAAACTGTAGTTACTGACAGTGGTTTTCTGAAGTATTCCTGAACCCATGTGGTGATATCCTTAACACACTGATGTCGGTTTTTGATACAGTACCGCCTGAGGGATCGAAGGTCACGGGCATTGCCGCTTACGTGCAGTGATTTCTCCAGATTATCTGAAATTTTTGATTATATTACGGACCGTAGATGGTGAAATCCCTAAATTCCTTGCAATAGCTCGTTGAGAAATGTTCTTAAATCGTTGGACATTTTGCTCACACTTTTGTTCACAAAGTGGTGACCCTCGCCCCATTCTTGTTTGTGAATGACTGAGCATTTCATGGAAGCTGCTTTTATACCCAATCATGGCACCCACCTGTTCCCAATTAGCCTGTTCACCTGTGGAATGTTCCAAATAAGTGTTTGATGAGCATTCCTCAACTTTCTCAGTCTTTTTTGCCACTTGTGCCAGCTTTTTTGAAACATGTTGCAGGCATCAAATTCCAAATGAGCTAATATTTGCAAAAAATAAGGTTTTCCAGTTCGAACGTTAAGTATATTGTCTTCGCAGTGTATTCAATTGAATATAGGTTGAAAAGGATTTGCAAATCATTGTATTCTGTTTTTATTTCCGATTTACACAACGTGCCAACTTCACTGGTTTTGGGTTTTGTACAACATATAACTATTATTATTGATATATAGTCAGCCTACGCATCATAGTAGCATACAACTACATTATTACTGTTATTATTATACACAGCCTGTCCCTAAAGTTCGGACACATTTGCAAAATTGCATATTTTATGCAAAAAAAAAAAGTGTAGCTACATTTTAACAAATAACATCTTTAATATGATTTAGACAATTGGAGATGCAGAGATTGATTCACATCAATTATCGATTATTTTAGTAATTGAGAAATGTATCGATTAGTGTGTTCAATTAATGAAGTAATCAAAAAATACTAATACACATTGAGGCTATCTCAATGTGTACAATGGGGGAAAATAGTTAAACTGCTTTCTTTTTTTGTTGTTGCTTGTCATAACCTTTATTGTTTGTAATACATGCACATCATCAACATTGACATTGAAACATTGAACTGTTTTTATGGTGCTCATTAATAAAAAAAAACATTAAAACAAAAAATAACTCCACTGTTCGCCTCCACACAGATCAAGGCATCCACAATCCACCGCTCTCATGTGCACTCTATTGCAGCATTTGAGTGGAAACTATGTCTGTGTAGTTAAAGTTGCGGGCACTGTGTGCAGCCTGCATTTTTTTTTTAGTAACACCAATTAAACAATTAATGGAGACAAAATAATATACATCTAAGCTATTTACCAATCAAATTAGTAGATTGATTCTTGCAACCCTACATCAACTCCTCATCCCAGTCGCCAAACCCTTCAACCCCTGTTTTGCATCCATCTACCCTCTATACTTCTACTCTTTCTCTATACTCTCTCTATGTATCTCAACACAACTGCTCAGATTGTGAGGCTATTTCATCCCTATAAACCTGTTTCGCAGGTTTCCCTGCTCTTTAGGGGAATTTATAAACTGAAGAGCAAGGAAACCTGCGAAACAGACATGTAGGGACGAAATAGTTATATATATATATATATATATATATATATATATATATATATATATATATATATATATATGGAAGGAGTGTGGTTATAGACCTTGCTTGATTTTCATCCTAGAATCAACTTTTTTTAGGGTAACGAAAAAAGCTATACAAACTAGTAAACTAGACATTTTAAAATTCTACAGCTAGTGATGGGCCGTGCATTTCACACTTAGGCATTTAGTCATGTCCCACTTACTCCAACTTTAATAAATACCTCTCATAATACCATAGTTGATTTATGTCACCAGATGACCACAGCTGGAGAAATACTATACAGAAACCCACTTGAGCACACTGGATCACCTCAATAGTGTACAAAACGGGCTTTTTTTTTACGCATTTAAAAATCACTAAACGTGCATCAGTGATTTAAAGATATCTCTGTGGTACTGTAAAAATGTAAATATTCCTAAAAACATATTAAACGTGAAAACCCCCCCAAAGAAATAAAATATTTGAACTCACAATTTGCAGCATCCATGGCAAGCCGCAAGCCTGGGGTACCGCTCATGATTGGTTGATTTGATTGGTATTGGCGGACAAACCAGTTCATTGGCTGGGATAGGTTACCTAGTTCGGGGTTTGGCAGACCTCGTCTCACGAGATCTAGCTTCTCCTGAAATGTCCTTGAAAATAGCCTTGCGAGTATATCTGCAACCCAATCAACGTTTTGCTCTCCTTCGGCCATTGTAAGGTAAAAAAGCGAGTAGTTGTCAGATTTTGTGTGGCTGTTGATTTGCATAGCAATTACAGCTTTCGCAACTCACAACTCCTGATCGGATACTCACGTGTGAGTTTTAGGTGAGTATCCAATCACAGGAAGCATAAATGTCACTTTCAACAGTTCAACGTGCAGCAACCTAGACAACAACTGGTCATCTGATTGGCTCTCGCACCAGTCTATTAACTGTATGTGCGCTGTTAAAGGCCTACTGAAACCCACTACTACCGACCACGCAGTCTGATAGTTTATATATCAATGATGAAATCATAACATTGCAACACATGCCAATACGGCCGGGTTAACTTATAAAGTGCAATTTTAAATTTCTCGCTAAACTTCCGGTTGAAAACGTCTATGTATGATGACGTATGCGCGTGACGTCAATCGTTGAAACGGAAGTATTGGTACCCCATTGAATCCAATACAAAAAAGGTCTGTTTTCATCTCAAAATTCCACAGTATTCTGGACATCTGTGTTGGTGAATCTTTTGCAATTTGTTTAAGGAACAATGAAGACTGCAAAGAAAAAAGTTGTAGGTGGGATCGGTGTATTAGCGGCTGGCTGTAGCAACACAACCAGGAGGACTTTGACTTGGATAGCAGACACGCTAGCCATCGCTAGCCGCAGACCGCACGGATGATCGGGTGAAGTCCTTCGTCCTTCCGTCGATCGCTGGAACGCAGGTGAGCACGGGTGTTGATGAGCAGATGAGGGCTGGCTGGCATAGGTGGAGCGCTAATGTTTTTATCATAGCTGTGTGAGGTCCCGTTGCTAAGTTAGCTCAATGGCGTCGTTAGCAACAGCATTGTTAAGCTTCGCCAAGCTGGGAATTATTAACCGTGTAGTTACATGTCCATGGTTTAATAGTATTGTTGATCTTCTGTCTATCCTTCCAGTCAGGGATTTCTATCTGCATTTGAGCCCCATGCTATCACGTTAGCTCAGTAGCTAAAAAGCTTCGCCGATGTATGTAAAAGTCACTGTGAATGTCCATTTCGCGTTCTCGACTCTCATTTTCAAGAGGATATAGTATCCGAGGTGGTTTAAAATACAAATCCGTGATCCACAATAGAAAAAGGAGAAAGTGTGGAATCTAATGAACACTTGTACCTAAGTTACGGTCATAGCGAAAAAAGATACGTCCTGCACTGCACTGTAGTCCTTCACTCTCACTTTCTTCATCCACAAATCTTTCCTCCTCGCTCAAATTAAAGGGGTAATCGTCGCTTTCTCGGTCCGAATCTCTCTCGCTGCATTGTAAACAATGGGAAAATGTGAGGAGTCCTTCCTCCGGTGACGTCACGCTACTTCCGGTACAGGCAAGGCTTCTTTTTATCAGCGACCAAAAGTTGCGACCTTTATCGTTGTTATTCTCTACTAAATCCTTTAGCAAAAATATGGCAATATCGCAAAATGATCAAGTATGACACATAGAATGGATCTGCTATCCCCGTTTAAATAAAAACATTTCATTTCAGTAGGGCTTTAACTTACACTGGACAGACCACGGCATTGATGAATTTCACACAGTACTTGCAAGACAAGATAGTTGGGACCTAATATGACATGAAGAGAATATGATGAAAACTTGTATATATTTACGGAAAGGAAATAACAATGATATTAACTTTCATCAATTTATAATCATGATTTATGTTAGGCCAGCAGAGTAGGTTATAAGGACTATTAAGTTTGGACGTGTTTTAATACACACTAAACTTTGGTTGATCAGGCCTATTGTGTTCATTGATGACAACACGGAGCAGTTGTACCCTGCAGTCCACAGGGCATGACCCTGGGTTTTCCTTATTATTTTTCCCTTGTTATGCCAAGCAGCGTAATGCGTGGTGAATTCTAGCGTCAAACAATAACAGAAGATAAGCATTAGCGTGAACATTGGAACATGCTTGAAGTGTTGCGTTTGGCCTGCTAATGGCAGCCAGAAGGATTGGCCGTGACCAGCAGGCAGGCTGGCGTCAGGGTTGGCAGAGGGACACTGAACAATAGCAATGAGAAAGTGAGAGAGAGTTGGCATGAAAACAAAGGATCTGAACCTCTGCCAGCTTTTGATGCTTAAATGGAGAACCAACAGCAGAAAGAGGCTCAGTTGTCCAGACCTTTAAAACAGCAAAGCACTCTTTTCCGAGCTGTGTTGGTGTGTGTGCGTGTATATATGTGTGTGTGTTTTGATTTTCTTTTGAACATCTCATTCAATGCCTGGCATTCGTTGTCAGCATGCACAACAAAATCATTTCCTGCTGGAACTTGCTTGTTCTGAATACAAATGTGGCCACATTAGACTTCACCGATAAGCTTTGGCAAAGTCACATTATTTCCTTTCAATTATACTTTTCATCATGCTGTGAACCAACACCTCCAATTCTGAGGCTGGGGCTCCTAAATGGAAAAGGGCAAACTGGGAGCGTGAAGAAGTTCAAGCATCTCGGTACCTTGTTCACAAATGCGAGAGGATCGGCATGTGCACTAATGCGGTCGCTGTACCGGACCGTCGCAGTGAGGAAAGAGCTGAATCTGAAGACAATGTTATGATCCGTTGCCCGGATCATAGTTTGTTTACGTTTATTTAGGTTTTGATTCACTTGTGGTTTAAGTTCTGTTTCAGCACCCCTGTTTTGTGTTTCTTGGTTGTCATGGGTGCTGATTGTTTTCACCTGCCTCTGATTAGTGTTTGGGATGCTCACCTGTTCCCGGGCACTAATCAGAGAGCTATTTAGTCCTGCCTTTCCGCGTCACTCAGTCCGGTGCTTTTGTTTGCAGTCATGCATCACTTTACGTTTGTTTCTTGTGTTTCTTGCGCTAAGTTCTGCCTTAACTTTCCCTGTGTAGCTATTCCGTTAGCTTCCCGTGCCAGAGGCACGCTTGTTTTGTATGTTTTCTTGTGTTTGTGTTGTTCCTTCATGATTTATGAGGAATCAATCATACTCTTACCTGCACGCCGTTTCCTGTCGTTCCGTCTGCACCTTGGAAGAACAATCCGTGCATCACCATGTGCCCTTCGCGTAACAGAAAAACACCGGCCTGAGTGAGGCGAAAAGGCAGGACTAAAAAGCTGTCTTATTAGTGCCCGGGAACAGGTGAGCGTCCCGAACACTAATCAGAGGCAGGTGAAAACAATCAGCACCCATGACAACAAAGAAACACAAAACAGGGCTGCTGAAACAGAACTTTAACCACAAGTGAATTAAAACCTAAATAAATGTAAACAAACTATGATTCGGGCAACAGATCATAACAGTAATCAAAACCTAAATAAACGTAAACAAACTATGATCCGGGCAACGGATCATAACAGACAAAGCTCAAATTTGGGGTCCATCTACGTTCCTACCCTCACCTCTGCTCACAAGCTTTGAGCAGTGACTGAAAGAGCAAGATCGCTGATACAGAGGCAGGAACGGGGGTGGCTGCATGCACCCTAACAGAGGTCATCTGGGAGGAGCCAGTTGTGGTGGACTTGGAATCCAGTTCTGATGTCTCCTTGGTGAGGTACTCCACGGGGGAGGGATTGTGTCTCACAGCTGGCCTGGTAACGCATCTGTGTCCGGACTGTGGAACTGAAAGAGGGTTTGGAGATCGGGAAGGTTAACCCTAAGGTTATCCAGGGTAAATCCCACCTAACCTTATCCTTGTCCACACACACACAATGGTCGTTTAAGACCCCCTCAACCCCTCCGTCCGCTGTCGCAATGCGACCTAGTACACATGCGCAGAAAATGCGCACATCATAGTCACCTCCAGTGTTGCTTTGTGTGCAAGTTCTTAAATTAAATGTAACTTATCTGAACAATATCCAGTGTTGTGGTATTTCAATGAACTGGAATCCAGTGTGCTGTGGGGCCCTAGTGTAGTGAATCACATCTGAGCCATCATAAATTCATCAAATCTTTAATGGACATGTGAAAGTAAACAATGTGACAAAGAACATTTTACAACAATCAATCTAGGGATCTTGATATCTGCTCAGGACACTCCTCACTCTTTTGTGTTCACCTTCATTGTACATTCGCTTTTGGTGACTTTATATACTCTGGACCTAGACGTTGAGTCTGCGACATACATGGCGGACAATAACTGATGCGGTCTGCTTTGCCAGTCCAAATGCATTCACTGTTTTCCGTAGTCTTCACTCATCGGCCAGGTAATACAAAGCACACGCTACCTTTTTTATCGCATCCACGGGAGCCCGCATTCTCGTTGTCTCCCCTTCGACAAATAGACAACATTTTCCAGTAAGTAGAATCAGGGCTGACCAGGACATTTGAAAGTTCTCTTGTCGTCTGAGATGTGTTGTATCTGAAATAGCTGCAATCACGCGTTTCTTTCTCTTAAGGAGACACATCCATACGTGGGCATGTCTGAATAACACGCCTCCATATTTCCAGTGGTTAGCTCTGGTTGTTATGAAGCTGGCTGTGGCGCGTTCTTTCTGACGTCACCACCTGACGTCACTTCCTCTCCGAACTCAGTTTGTCAACGATCAATGAGTCCATACAAGGCTAAGAGCCGGAGATCGAAGAAATACAAGGCGCACTTACCCGTGTAAAAAATTATCCAAGGAGGGGAACCTTAAACGCTGGTTTAGTGTGGCTGACACGGGGCCTAGGCTAAATAATTATTTGTTTAAGGAGTTATCCGGCTTAATGTAGACAGGGCCTGAGGTTCCCTACTCGGACTGCTGCTTCCGGGGGAGAAATGGATGAATCATGGTGTACATTTACTGTACATTAGTGCATACTTGCCAACCTTGAGACCTTCGAATTCGGGAGATGGGGGTGGGGGGGGGGGGGGGAGGGGAGGGGTTTGGTGGTAGCGGGGGTGTAAATTGTAACCCGGAAGAGTTAGGGATGCAAGGGATTCTGGGTATTTGTTCTGTTGTGTTTATGTTGTGTTACGGTGCGGATGTTCTCCCGAAATGTGTTTGTCATACTTGTTTGGTGTGGGTTCACAGTGTGGCGCATATTTGTAACAGTGCTAAAGTTGTTTATACGGCCACCCTCAGTGTGACCTGTATGTCTGTTGATCAAGTATGTCTTGCAGTCACTTTCGTGTGTATGCAGAAGCCGCATACAACATGCGACTGGGCCGGCACGCTGTTTGTATGGTGAAAAAGCGGACGCGTCGACAGGTTGTAGAGGCACTAAAGGCAGTGCCATCACGGCATGCCCTTAATATTGTTGTCCGGGTGAAAATCGGGAGAATTTCGGGAAAATGGTTGCCCCGGGAGATTTTAGGGAGGTGCACAGAAATACGTGAGTCTCCTGGAAAAATCGGGAGGGTTGGCAAGTATACATTAGTGATGTTGAGAAAAAACACAAAATCCACTTGTAGTACTTTTTGGTAGTTGGAAACACTACAACCAATTTTCAATAATCTTCCCACAACAGGTCATTTCTTAGTACTGGATTAGGGTCAGGAATTTAGTGGCTCATTCCAAACATCACATACTTCAACCATTTTGTGGCGGACAATGAGATCTTTATTGGTCAGTTGGTTCATACTTTCATAAAGGACTAGAACCATTAATGAAAGTCAATCATCTCGATCCTTATATTAATAAAATCATTACTGATATGTTACACCGCTGTGTCTAAGCTCTCTTGTGTGGTCTTTGGTACATGATACAATAAAAACTGCTACATGAAGGGAAAGGGTCACATATTTTTGTTTCATACGCTCACCTGACATTCGAAACAATGAACATAATCCAATAATCCATTTTCCCATAATAAATCATTTCAATTGAATCAATGTGTCACAAAGTAGTGATGTGTTTGAACTCACACTTTTCACTGAATGAAAGAACTGCAAAAATTGTAAAATCATAAACAAAACATGAATCGGGAGCAACGTTCAAAATGTTGACACACACACGTAGGACGAGGATGTCGTTGCTGCCTCTGCAGCCCTTTGAGACACTCGTGATTTAGGGCTTGTGGAAGGCTCTTGCTTCCGGGTTCATTGGATCCCCCCCAAGGACATGACAGCTGCCTTCATGGTTTTGAACAGGGATTTATTTTTCAATAAATGTTCTTTCTGTTCCTTTTCAGTCATTTGCGTTATGTGTCAGTCCTCGCTCTCTCTCACGCTTCTGCTCGTACCTGTTCTCCACCATCAACAACCCCTTCTCCTTCCCGACTGCTGCCTTTAACAGAGTGACAGGTGATCAGACAAACACTCTCAGCTGTGTCATCTACACACCTGCCGCTAATCTCGAAGCCGATCCTGGCATACCCCGCTCCGCTGCAGGTCCGCAAGCCATGCTCCCCACCCCCTCACATACCTCCACCGCCAGATTTAGGCCGGGACACTGTCCGGCCGTGCCTACGCCCCCCCCCCCCCCGTGAGGGAGCGGGAAAGGAAGTCGGCTACGGCCATCTGCGCTCCCGGTCTGTGAATCACTCTGAAGTTGTAGGGTTGTAAAGCTAGATACCAACGGGTGATTCGCGCGTTGGCATCTTTCATGCAGAGGAGCCACTGGAGAGGTTTGTGGTCCGAGCAGAGGCTGAATGAGCGCCCCAGGAGGTAGTATCGGAGGGCCCCGACCGCCCACCTGATGGCGAGGCACTCCCTCTCCACTGTGCTGTACCTGGCCTCCCTTTCCGATAACTTCCGGCTGATGTAAAGGATGGGTCGGTCGACGCCCTCCACCTGCTGGGACAAAACCGCTCCCAGTCCTCTGCCCGACGCGTCTGCCTGCAGAGAAAACGGGAGAGAAAAATCAGAATTCTTAACGCTCTCAAACACCTGCTGGCACTGCTCCGTCCACTGGACCAGATCTGGAGCACCCTTTCGGGTGAGTGGTCAGTGATTGGGCTGGTCAGGTCCGCAACCCGGGGGATAAACCTCCGGTGGTAACCTACCAGACCCAAAAACTGCCTCACCTCTTTTTCGTCTTGGGGGTTTGGGAGGCCGCAATTGCCGCTGTTTTATCTACCTGCGGCCGCACCTGCCCTCCTCCCAAGTGGTACCCCAGATACTGTACTTCCCTCCGGCCAACTGCACACTTCACCGGGTTGGCGGTGATCCCTGCCTGTCTCAGGTACTCAAGCACTGCCCCTACCCGCCGCATATGTTCATCCCAGCCGCTACTATGGATGATAACATCATCCAGGTAGGCGGCCGCGTATGCAGCGTGGGGTCGCAGTACCCGGTCCATTAAGCGCTGGAACGTGGCGGGCGCACCGAACAAGCCAAACGGAAGTGTCACAAATTGGTACAAACCTTCCGGAGTGGAAAAGGCTGTTTTTTCCTTGGACTCTGGTGACAAGGGAATCTGCCAGTAGTCCTTGGTTAAATCCAGTGTTGTGAAAAAACGAGCAGTGCCCAACCAATCCAGGAGCTCGTCGACCCGAGGCATTGGGTACGCGTCAAAACGTGATTTTTCATTCACCTTGCGGTAATCCACGCAGAACTGTACAGTCCCATCATTCTTCCCCACCAGAACGATGGGACTGCACCACGCGCTGTGGGATTCTTCTATTACACCCAACTCCAGCATGGATTTTAATTCTTCCCGAACAACTTTGCGCTTGTGTTCGGGAAGCCGATATGGCCGAGACCGCACCGTAACCCCCGGGCTGCTCTCGATATGATGTTGGATGAGATTCGTGCGGCCGGGCCGAGAGGAGAACACATCAGAGAAGCGCCGCTGCAGTTTAGCAACATCCGCTCTCTGCGCTAACGTGAGCTGGTTGTCACAGGGAAGCAGAGGGGGCGGGGCAGAGCGCGGGACCTCTGGTCCCAACTCCTCCTCCTCCCTCACTACCGTCACTATGGAAACAGGCTCCGCCTCTCTTCATGCCTTCAGTAGGTTCAGATAGTAAATCTGAGTGTCTCCGCGTCGGTCCGATCGTCGAACCTCATAATCCACATCGCCCACTTGCCGTGTGACCTGGAAGGGTCCCTGCCACCTCGCAAGTAATTTTGAGCTGGATGTTGGGAGTAATACAAACACTTTTTCTCCCGGTGCAAATTCGCGTAGCTGGGTCCCCTTGTTATACGCGCGATGTTGACGCTCCTGGGCGCGGAGCAAATTCTCGAGTGACAAGTGCCCCACCGTGTGGAATTTTGCTCGCATGTCCATGACGTACTGAATTTCCTTTTTGTTGGAGCTCGGACCTTCCTCCCAGCTTTCCTTAATGACGTCCACAACTCCGCGAGGCCTCCGGCCGTACAATAACTCAAAAGGTGCAAAACCTACGGAGGCCTGGGGTACCTCCCGCATCGCAAACATTAGAGGGTCCAGCCTTTTATCCCAATTCGGTTTGTCCTCGTGCATAAACTTACGGATCATGGTTTTCAGCGTTTTATTTAATCTCTCCACCAGTCCATCTGTTTGTGGATGATATACGCTGGTGCGGATGGTCTTAATTCCCAGTAATCTGTATAGTTCCTTTATCGTGCGTGACATAAAGGACGTGCCCTGGTCAGTCAGATTGTTCTTCCGCTAATCTCGAAGCCGATCCTTGCACACCCCGCTCCGCTGCAGGTCCGCAAGCCACCCCACAGGGCTATATAAGTAAACTTTGATTGATTGATTGATTGATTGATTGATTATCTGTCCATCTTCTGTCTGTGCAGCGCATTCTCAACAAAATAGGAGAAAAATGGGTGCTTAGGAAAACATTTAACTAAACATTTGTATGCACGTATAATACTTAAAACATTTAGTATATCACTATGTGAAATTAAATTATGGAATGGATTAAGCAAATAAGTCAAACAAAGTGTTTACAAAGTACAAGTAACAATCCTGGTAGCCTTTGGTAGTTGGGATACTTGTGTCATGTCTTGTATGCCACCTACTGTACCCTCTGTGTAAATCCAAAGGGGCATGGGGTGACGTATCATCTATTCAGCAACATCATTTTATAATTTTATAGCTGCTTGATGACTCAAAGAGCTGGTTTAAATTAATTCAATTGGTGCGTTTTAGAGTCATTTAGTATTTTTAATGATAGTTTTTTTATTTTTTTACATATAATATATATTATTTAAACCCTGCCCCCCCCTCCGTGCGTCGGTTGAGGCGGGCGGGGTTGGGGTGGGCGGGGTTTGGTGGTAGCGGGGGTGTATATTGTAGCCCGGAAAAGTTAGGGCTCCAAGGTGTTCTGGGTATTTGTTCTGTTGTGTTTCTGTTGTGTTACGGTGCGGATGTTCTCCCGAAATGTGTTTGTCATTCTTGTTTGGTGTGGGTTCACAGTGTGGCGCATATTTGTAACAGTGATGAAGTTGTTTATACGGACACCCTCAGTGTGACCTGTATGGCTGTTGATCAAGTATGTCTTCCAGAAGCCCCATACAACATGTGACTGGGTCGGCACGCTGTTTGAATGGTGAAAAAGCGAACGCGACGACAGGTTGTAGAGGACTTTAAAGGCAGTGCTTGTCATGTCTGTTTATCATGTTTTGTTTTGGCCATGTGTTTGTTTTTTGGACTCTTTTTAGTTCCTGGTTGCACTTCCTTGTTTGTTCGTTTCCATAACAACTCATTCGTTTTCACCTGTCCTGTCACGCACCTGCTTCACGTTTTGAGTCACGCACCTGTTTTCACTGATCATGTCACTATTTAAATCTGTCTGTTTCTGTTGTTCTTCCTGGCGACCTCACACTATTTCATCACTCTGCTTCATGTCATGTCACAGTTCTTTGCCAAGTAAGTTTTGTTCATTTATGCCACAGTTAGTGTTTTTGTTTTATTGTTCATAGTTTCTGCCTTTGTGCAAGTTTTGTGTTTATACCCAAGTTTTGTATTTCCGCCTTTGTGCGCGCCTTTTGTTTCCATAGTCAAGTTTTTACCTCCGCTGTGAGCGCTTTTTGTTTATTCCTTTTTTTGAGAGTGAAAATTAAATCATGTATTTGAATACACGTCTTGCCCGCGCCAATTTTCCGTTGCCTTCCGGAGAAAAAAACCCCAAGAACCAAGTCCTGACAGTGCTATCACAGCACACCCTTAATATTGTTGACCGGGTGAAAATCGGGACAAATTCAGGAGAATGGTTGTCCCGGAAAAATCGGGAGGGATAGCCGTTCATCCATCCATCCATTTTCTACCGCTTGGGATAGCCATTCAAAGAAGGTGAATTCATTAAAAAGTGCATGTTAGATTTTTTTAAGAAATATTTTCTTGCGGCCCAGCTTCACCCAGTTTCTGCATCCAGTGGCCCCCAGGTAAATTGAGTTTGAGACCCCTGCCCTAGAGTCATATAACTGGGTATGTGTTATACTGTCGGAAAGGTCTCGTTTGCGCCGATTGATCCCTTGTTGACCAATAAAGTTTGTCTAAATCTAAACCAGATTCCAAAATAAAATAAGTTCAAGTAAAGAAGGCACCGGGTGCTACGTCATGCATTTGACTATTTAAAAAAATATATAAAACACGTGCAAATCCACACATTTATGCAAAAGGCATCGTGAAATCCATCATTTTAGGTCACGATAAATCTGGAGGGACTCTGAAAGATAGAAAAACAAGCATTTTAAGTCAGCCAAACTGTGCAAAGAACACATAAAGTACCTATAAAATATGGTCATAAAAAGACTAAATTAAACTAGAACGTACTCCAAAAATTCCATACTTTAATTCCTGTGGTCCTGGAAGGGGAGAGACAGGAAGTGTCAATAATAAGAATACTACGCTGCTTAGTTACCACTTTCCATTTCATAGGAGCAGAACCTTTCACATGTTTAAAGGCCTACTGAAACCCACTACTACCGACCACGCAGTCTGATGGTTTATATATCAATGATGAAATCTTAACAATGCAACACATGCCAATACGGCCAGGTTAACTTATAAAGTGCAATTTTAAATTTCCCGGGGAACTTCCGGTTGAAAATGTCTATGTATGATGACGTTTGCGCGTGACGTCGATGGTTGAAGCGGAAGTATTCGGACACATTGTATCACAATACAAACAGCTCTGTTTTCATCTCAAAATTCCACAGTATTCTGGACATCTGTGTTGGTGAATCTTTTGCAATTTGTTTAATGAACAATGGAGACTGCAAAGAAGAAAGCTGTAGGTGGGATCGGTGTATTAGCGGCTGGCTGCAGCAACACAACCAGGAGGACTTTGACTTGGATAGCAGACGCGCTATCCGACGCTAGCCGCCGACTGCATCGATGATCGGGTGAAGTCCTTCGTCGCGCCGTCGATCGCTGGAACGCAGGTGAGCACGGGTGTTGATGAGCAGATGAGGGCTGTCGTAGGTGGAGCGCTAATGTTTTTATCATAGCTCTGACGAGGTCCCGTAGCTAAGTTAGCTTCAATGGCGTCGTTAGCAACAGCATTGCTAGGCTTCAACAGGCGGCACAGCATTAACCGTGTAGTTACAGGTCCAGTGTTTGGTTTGGTGTCTCCTGGTAGTAGTATTGTTGATCTGCTGTCTATCCTTCCAGTCAGGGGCTTATTTCTTTTGTTTCTATCTGCATTTAAGCACGATGCTATCACGTTAGCTCCGTAGCTAAAGTGCTTCACCGATGTATTGTCGTGGAGATAAAAGTCACTGTGAATGTCCATTTCGCGTTCTGGACTCTCATTTTCAAGAGGATATAGTATCCGAGGTGGTTTGAAATACAAATCCGTGATCTACAATAAAAAAAGGAGAGAGTGTGGAATCCAATGAGCCAGCTTGTACCTAAGTTACGAAAAAAGATGCGTCCTGCACTGCACTCTAGTCCTTCACTCTCACGTTCCTCATCCACAAATCTTTCATCCTGGCTCAAATTAATGGGGTAATCATCGCTTTCTCGGTCCTCTCGCTGCCGGTGTAAACAATGGGGAAATGTGAGGAGCCTTTCAACCTGTAACGTCACGCTACTTCCGGTACAGGCAAGGCTTTTTTATCAGCGACCAAAAGTTGCGAACTTTATCGTCGATGTTCTCTACTAAATACTTTCAGCAAAAATATGACAATATCGCCAAATGATCAAGTATGACACATAGAATGGATCTGCTATCCCCGTTTAAATAAAAAAAAATCATTTCAGTAGGCCTTTAAAGACACCATCTTTATCCTTCATGATGGTCACAACAGTTCAACAACCACTTACACCAAGCATGTGGCCATTGTTGATTGGCATTACCTCACTTTCTAGACATTTTACCATGTTTAGTTTCACTTTGCTTTCTTTGATGCACCGCCGTCAAAAGAGTCTGTTTTATGCTTGGGGGACATCACGAAGGGAAGAAAGGTCACTAAAAAGAACAACAGTGATGTCCTTATCACCTTATATTTATTCCACCTCGTTTTATACAATATTGATCATTCATGAGACTAACTAATAAGGAAATATTTGTTGACAAACAATTGCTATCGTGAAGCATTTATAGCTGTGAGCCATTGCTGCTCAAAGCACATTTCATGTTTGCTTGTTTTGTGTGTCTTCCTGTCGTGCTTCATTGTCCCGGACCAGTCGTATAGTTTTTCCTTGCTGTGTGCTGTGTTTTTTTTGGTTTGTCCTATATGACTTCACGTTGCTTTTTGTCAACTATTTTTTTTACTCTCTCCTTCTGTTTGTGATTTTTTTTTTAACCTTGTATATAACCTTTTTTTGGTTTTCTTTTTCCTAAAACTGCACAAGCTATATACTTTTATTTTTTGTTAAGCTTTATTGCTAAGTTATTTGTGAATTGTACAAACCCAAAACCAGTGAAGTTGGCACGTTGTGTAATTCGTAAATAAAAACAGAATACAATGATTTGCAAATCCTTTTCAACTTATATTCAATTGAATGGACTGCAAAGACAAGATATTTAATGTTTAAACTGACAAATACATTTTTTTTTGCTTAAGTTGTTCAACAGTCCGGGGTCTCCGGTTGTGGTATTTAGGCTTAATATTGCGCCACAAATTTTAAAAGGGAGACAGGTCTGGACTACAGGCAGGCCAGTCTAGTACCCACACTCTTTTACTATGAAGCCACGCTGTTGTAACACGTGGCTTGGCATTGTCTTGCTGAAAAAAGCAGGGGTGTCCATGATAACATTGCTTGGATGGCAACATATGTCGCTCCAAAACCTGTATGTACCTTTCAGCACAATGGTGCCTTCACAGATGTGTAAGTTACCCGTGCCTTGGGCACTAATACAACCCCATACCATCACAGAAGCTGGCTTCCGAATAGTTATTTTCCTCTTTGGTCCGGAGGACACAACATTCGCAGTTTCCAAAAACAATTTGAAATGTTGACTCGTCAGATCACAGAACACTTTTCCACTTTGCATAAGTCCATCTTAGATGAGCTCAGGCCCAGCAAAGCCGGTGGCATTTCTGGGTATTGTTGATAAATGGTTTTCGCTGTGCATAGTAGAGTTCTAACTTCCACTTACAGATGTAGCGACAAACTGTAGTTACTGACAGTGATTTTCTGAAGTGATCCTGAGCCCATGTGGTGATATCCTTTACACACTGATGTCAGTTTTTGATGCAGTGTCACTTGAGGGATTGAGGGTGCGTAATATCATCGCTTACGTGCAGTGCTTTCTCCAGATTCTCTGAACCTTTTGATGATATTACGGACCGTAGATGGTTAAATCCCTAAATTCCTTGCAATAGCTCGTTGAGAAATGTTGTTCTTAAACTGTTCGACAAATTGCTCACGCATTTGTTCACAAAGTGGTGACCCTCGCCCCATCCTTGTTTGTGAATGACTGAGCATTTCATGGAAGCTGCTTTTATACCCAATCATGGCACCCACCTGTTCCCAATTAGCCTGTTCACCTTTGGGATGTTCCAAATACGTGTTTGATGAGCATTCCTCAACTTCCTCAGTCTTTTTTGCCACTTGCGCCAGCTTTTTTTTATAACATGTTGCAGGCATCAAATTCCAAAGGAGCTAATATTTGCAAAAAATTACATTTTCCAGTTCGAACGTTAAGTATATTCAATTGAATATAGGTTGAAACGGATTTGCAAATCATTGTATTCTGTTTTTATTTACGATTTTACACAACGTGCCAACTTCACTGGTTTTGGGGTTTGTATTTATTATTTTATCATTTTACTCTTACTACAATTTTAGCCAATTATTGTCAGGATTTATTTCCAGCAAAAGAAAGGGCTGTGCGGCATCACATCATGTGTGGGGTCTTTCTGTCAATTCCCAGGGTAATTTGTCCTCTGCATTGGACCCATCCCCTTGATCACCCCCTGGGAGGTGAGGGGAGCAGTGGGCAGCAGCTGTGGCCGCGCCTGGGAGTCATTTTTGGTGATTTAACCCCCAATTCCAACCCTTGATGCTGAGTGCCAAGCAGGGAGGTAATGGGTCCCATTTGTATAGTCTTTGGTATGACTCGGCTGGGGTTTGAACTCACAACCTACCGATCTCAGGGCAGACACTCTAACCACTAGGCCACTGAGTATGTCCTCTTGTCACAGTATGAGAGAGAATTGAACGAGTGCTGACAATTGTACATAAAACATAGGTCTACAAAAAAAAAATGTTCATGGCATTTCCTGTCTTTTTCCTCCTGATCGCTCACTTCTGTTTCCCGTCTTGTGCAGGAAGTGTGCAGCACCATGGGACTAATGTGGAACCATTTTTTTTTCTGAATAAATACGCCTCCTAATACAACATAGGATGAATTTTACACACACATTTACTTGTCAATATCAAATTGAGATGTGTCTTTTTTTATAGTCGTTCTGCACGAGCAAAGCAGCCATTAAATGACTCCTAAATGTCAAGTTTACATGAGCTTGGAAAAGTCAGTAGCTTGTAAACAATAGGGAGCTCTAGAAACAGTTTTATCAGAGAGTCATGACTTTCGCCAGTAAAACACCAGCGGCTTATCAACAGAATGATATTGATGTGTTATCTGTTGACATTACCTATATTTATATGGAGTTCTGTATATATTCCTAATGATAGAGTCTGTTGGGATTCTAGCCGAGCTGTTACGTGTTGCCTTTGCAGGGTCAATCTAAAAGTCCTGCTGGAAAAAAAGAGTGGAAAGCTCAGGCAACTGTCATAAAGAAACATGTTTTATGGGTTTGCATGATGCTGGCACACACGAGCGCTGGATTTAAGCCTTGACTGACTGCAGCAGATATGGGATAGTTGTGGTTAATAAACACTGTAGCAGGCAGTTAACTGGATCATAAACAAATGTTCCAAAGCCCAGCACTCAGGATAAACTCTGCGTTATTCAGTGAAAGTGTGTACTAAATATTGCAGTTGTTCTCACTTGTACATATAAGCAGAAACAAGTTCCCCCCTTAGACTCAAGCACTTCCAATGTAAAGCGAGTGCATCAGCAACAATAATCACAAATAAAATAAAACAATTATCAACAAATCTTCAGTCACACGCATTTCCTATACATATTATTGATACCTTTTTAAAGGGGTCTTACAAACCCAGTTTCCATATGAGTTGGTAAATATTGTTGGATGTAAATATAAACGGAATACAATGATTTGCAAATCCTTTTCAACCCATATTCAATTGAATGCACTACAAAGACAAGATATTTGATGTTCAAACGTGTTATATGGATTGTTCCATCCCACCGGATTCTAAATGGAACAATCCATATAACACGTCACAGATGACGTCACACTAACATCACGTGACACCTCTGAGGAAGGCTGCAGAAGCAAGATAGCCGAAACTTGTCAGGTACAAAACTTTACCTTACTAGCCTATATAAATCAACCATTTATAAATACATTTTTTAAGCTTCTCAGGTGGAGTTCTTTCCCATTCTTGCTTGATGTACAGCTTAAGTTGTTCAACAGTCCGGGGGTCTCCGTTGTGGTATTTTAGGCTTCATAATGCGCCACACATTTTCAATGGGAGACAGGTCTGGACTACAGGCAGGCCAGTCTAGTACCCGCACTCTTTTACTATGAAGCCACGTTGATGTAACATGTGGCTTGGCATTGTCTTGCTGAAATAAGCAGGGGCGTCCACGGTAAGGTTGCTTGGATGGCAACATATGTCGCTCCAAAACCTGTATGTACCTTTCAGCATTAATGGTGCCTTCACAGATGTGTAAGTTACCCATGTCTTGGGCACTAATACACCCCCATACCATCACAGATGCTGGCTTTTCAACTTTTCGCCTATAACAATCCGAATGGTTCTTTTCCTCTTTGGTCCGGAGGACACGACGTCCACAGTTTCCAAAAACAATTTGAAATGTGGACTCGTCAGACCACAGAACACTTTTCCACTTTGTATCAGTCCGTCTTAGATGAGCTCAGGCCCAGCGAAGCCGACGGCGTTTCTGGGTGTTGTTGATAAACGGTTTTCGCCTTGCATAGGAGAGTTTTAACTTGCACTTACAGATGTAGCGACCAACTGTAGTTACTGACAGTGGGTTTCTGAAGTGTTCCTGAGCCCATGTGGTGATATCCTTTACAAACTGATGTCGCTTGTTGATGCAGTACAGCCTGAGGGATCGAAGGTCACGGGCTTAGCTGCTTACGTGCAGTGATTTCTCCAGATTCTCTGAACCCTTTGATATTACGGACCGTAGATGGTAAAATCCCTACATTCCTTGCAATAGCTGGTTGAGAAAGGTTTTTCTTAAACTGTTCAACAATTTGCTCACGCATTTGTTGACAAAGTGGTGACCCTCGCCCCATCCTTGTTTGTGAATTATACCCAATCATGGCACCCACCTGTTCCCAATTTGCCTGCTCACCTGTGGGATGTTCCAAATAAGTGTTTGATGAGCATTCCTCAACATTATCAGTATTTATTGCCACCTTTCCCAACTTCTTTGTCACATGTTGCTGGCATCAAATTCTAAAGTTAATGATTATTTGCAAAAAAAAAAGTTTATCAGTTTGAACATCAAATATGTTGTCTTTGTAGCATATTCAACTGAATATGGGTTGAAAATGATTTGCAATTTTATTTATTTATTAATTTTATTTATATATATTCCTTTATATATATTTTAAATTTTAATTTTTCTATCAATATATTTTTAATTTTAATTTTTTAATTTTAATTTTTTAATTTTAATTTTAATATATTTTTAATTATCTATTTAATACATTTTATTTATTCTGTTAAATTATATATGTGTATATATGGGTGTGTGTGTGTGTGTGTGTGTGTGTGTGTGTGTGTGTGTGTGTGTGTGTGTGTACGTTTGTATGTATTTATGGTGGAATCTGTGTGTATGTATGTAGGTACATGTGTGTGTGTCGCTGCATTGCTGATCGCGGCACCAGGCCTGCTGAGATGCCATGGCATGCCGGCTGTGGGCGCGGGGCTGGGCCCTTATGGCTTTTTGCCGGATGGGGTGCCTGGTGGGTGGTGGGTGGTGGGTGGAGAACATTCCTGGCCGTAGTTCCTGGTTGTCGGCCGAATGTACTGGAGGGGGGGGATGTCCGGGCCCTCTACTCCTCCTACTTATAGCACACACAGTCACACAAATATAGGACTTTGGGGGATTGTCCTGCGGGGAGGCATGGCGGGGGGTTGAGAATGCCTCCTATGGGGCTCCAGTCCTCCTGTCTTGTCCCCTGCTCGTCCATCCCTCAATCTTAGCTGCATATTACACACTTAGGATTTGGGGGGCTCGGCTTGGTTGGGACCCACCAAGACCTTGATGTCCCCCAATTTTAATCGCATTATTAGTTCCCACAAGCATACATATCTCACTCACGCTACAGTACATGCATCAATAGGGACTGGAGGTCGGCTGTAATGGCTGACCTCCTAATTTTAACTACACAGTAGACACTCTGGGGGCCTTGTACACATGCATGTGGGGGGCTTGGGGTTCGGCGCACCCCTCATTGCCTCGTCGGCCGGCGCGGATTCCGGGGACTGCGTTCTGGTGGCCTGCCAGGCTTTTATTAATTTATTATTATTATTTTTTATTTTATTTTATTTATTTTTTTTAAAATAATTTTTATTATTTACTTACTTTATTTTATTTTTATTTTATTTATTTATTTTTATTTGTAATTTTTAATTTAATTTAATTTGATTTGTATTTTATTTTATTTTATTTTATTATTATTATTATTTTTTTAAATTATTATTATTATTTTTGTTTAATCGTATTATTTATTTGTGTGTGGCGTCGCGCGGGTCTCGCTTCCTGTTGGGTGGGGTCCGTGCCTGTGTGGCCCGACCTTGCGCTGTGCGGTCTCTGTTGGCGACTTGATGCGGTGGCGGCGCGGCGCCCGTGTCTGGTCTGGATGCTGTGTCTCGGTTGTTTGGGCGGTGGTGTGTTTGTGCGGGTTTAGGTTGGGGTGGTGGGGTATTTTGGTGGGGGCGGGGGGGTGTTGGTGTCTCTTGTTTGCGTGTTGGCGTTTGGGCTTGCTGGCGGGCTGGCGCTGGCTGGTCTCCGTGATCCTGTTGGCGTGTGGTTGCCGGTCGCGTTTTTTTTTGATCGCTTTTATTTGATTGGGTGGTGCTGGCTGTCTGGGGGTGTTGTGGCTGCTGTTTCTGCTGCCGTTTGTTTGTGGTGTGGGTCTGGTGCAGGGGGGTGGCTGATGTTGTGACTGGTGGCAGCGCGCGCGCGTGGTGGTTGTCGGGGCTGACTAACTGTGTCTATATATGTGTATGTGTGTGTATGTGTACATGTGTATGTATATAGATATGTATGTATATTTCTGGGGGTACGTTCTGGGCCTGCCTGTCGGGTGGGGGTCAGCGCCTTGGGCGACTGCATCCGGACTGCGTGTCTGGAGCTCCTGGGTCCCACCGTCCATCCCTTCCGGGTGCCCGTCTTGGTTGGGACCTGCTGGGTCTGGTCCCTGCATCTACTGTGGTAGCTTGGTGCTGCAGGGTATTCCGAGGTGCTGCGAGTCGGCCAGTTGTTGGGGTAGCGACCTTGTGTGTCAGCATGTCTGTGATCTTCTTTTAATTATTATTATTATTTTTTAATAGATTTAATTATTTATTTATTCTTATTTTTTAATATATTTTATTAATATTATTATTATTATTATTTATTTATTTATTTATTTAATTTATTTAATTTCCCCTACCCCAACGGGGGATTCGGCGGGGCGGTTGCTGGTTGTTCCATCTCCATCGTTGGGGTCCCTGCGGGTGGGGTGGGTGGTTCCTGTGGCCCCGTGCTGGGTGGTCCTGTGGCGGCCGGCTTGGGTGGGGTGGCCGTGGGCTGGGCTCGCCGCGCTCTCCGGGGGTGGGGGAGGGGGGCTCCTGGGGGACCGGTTGCCGATGGGGCGGGGGCGGTCTTCCCGTCCGGTTGCGGGGGTCCCCGGGCCCCTCGGGCGGGGCGTCCCGCCTTTCTGTCCGTGTGGGGTGTGGTCTCTCGCTGGCTTGGGGTCTGGCTGCCCCCTGCTTTTCTCGTGCCTTGTCCTCTGCCGGGTGCGTCTGTCTGTGGCCTGCTGCTGGCCCTTGTGGGCGGCGCGGTGGGCCAGGCTCTGGGGTTCCTGTCGCTGTCCGGCTTGGCTGCGTGGGGGCGGTGGTCCCTGGTTCCCTGGGCACCACACCTACTGTTTGTGGGATGGGCTCTCGGGGAGGCTGGGGCCGTACGCTGGCTCCCGCACACACTGGGAGTCAAATGTATTGTACATGCAAATTCACATATACTCACATACATACATACACACATACATAGGTACCTACGCTTCCACATACATATACAAATACAGTACATATTTACACACTCAAAGTTCGTACTTCCACACGCACGCTCATTATACAAACATACTGTATACACATACTGTACATATACATTCACTGTAAAAACATACATATACACATACTGTACATATACACTCACTGTACAAACACACACATACACATACTGTACATATACATTCACTGTACAAACACACACATACATATACTGTACATATACATTCACTGTACAAACACACATATACACATACTGTACATATACATTCACTGTTCAAACACACATACTGTATACTCATACTGTACATATACATTCACTGTACAAACACACACATACATATACTGTACATACATTCACTGTACAAACACACATATACACATACTGTACATATACATTCACTGTACAAACACACATACTGTATACACATACTGTACATATACATTCACTGTACAAACACACACATACACATTCTATACATATACATTCTCTGTACAAACACACATTTACACATACTGTACATATACATTCACTGTACAAGCACACATACACATACTGTACATATACAAGTACATATGCACACATACACTCATGCACATAATCAAGGTTCATCAAACATATATTAACGTTGTTGCCGTAGGGTAAACTGGGTATAACACATGGCACACTGACAAATCTTAACCTATAGTCACTATAACAATCTACAAGGTTAATGTAGGTTGCTTCTCTTTCTTCCCCTCCATTTTTCTGCATTCTTTCGTATCTCAAGTTATCATTACGTATATGTATTGTTCCATTTGAACAATTGTATTGTTGATAATAAAGGTAAAGTATTGGTATTGTTTATTATCAATAGCACTATTTCTATTGGTATTCATATTGCTTCATTTTTAGTGCAATAATGCTCATTGTCATTTCTGTATTATTTTTTATTTTCGCTAACTGCTTATTTGCTATTACTTTTACCATCATATTTGTACATGTCGTATTTGCTGATGTTGCTCTGTTGTTGTTGTTGTTGTGTTTGCTGTTGTTGTTTTTGTCTCTCTGTCTAATCCCCCTCTTGTCCCCACAATTCCCCCCTCTGTCTTCCTTTTTTTCTCTTTCTATCCCCTCCTGCTCCGGCCCGGCTGCGCTAAATGATAATATAAATACATTTAATAAAGTCAAAATACAAATAAGGCAACAAGAGAAGTATCCTACACTTCTCTTTTGTAAAGTAAATCTGAACAGCCGATATGGGCATCTACATCTACTATATGATTTGCCTGAGAAGGTGGGTAGGACATTATAAAAAAAGAAAAAAAAAAAGAAAATGATTTGCAAATCATTGTATTCCGTTTATATTTACATCTAACACAATTTCCCAACTCATATGGAAATGGGGTTTGTACTATGCAAAACCAACTTTTCTTAAATGTTGGTATCGGTTTTGTTAAGGTTGTACAGGTGAAGAAGACGGCACAGACCACAGGGACGTAGTTAACTCTATGTTTATTTATACATATATGAAATATATATATACATAAGGAAATAATATAATAAACAAGCGTATGGAGTGTGACGAATCCAAAAGTGTATGGTGTGCGACTATGTGTGTGAATTAACTGTTGTGTGTTACCCGAGTGTTGAACGAGAGGCGCGGAAGTTCAATAGGGCCGAGGCAGGCTCGTAGGTCCGTGAGCACAGGCAGGAAGTCGAGGGCGATAGAGAGGCGTCAAAAGTCCGTGTCCAGGCAGGAAGTCGAGATCCAATAGGCAGTCAGGGAAGCAGAGGGAACACGGGGAGATGAGACACTGTGGTCTGCTGTTGGAAGGTGACAAGGAGGACACAAGACAAGTGAAACGCGGCGGAGGGGAGAAACACGGAGAGAGTATGCATAGAGCTTGATTACGAGTCCTTACTGTACAAAACAGGAAACTACATTCTGGCGCGGGATAGCAGGTTGCGCTGGCTTATAAAGGCAGGGCTTCTCATCAGCAATAGGTGTGTTGATTATAGATGATTGATTGCAGCTGCGGGTTGCAGTCAGACTGGCATGCGCCTGGCGCGCTCCAGGTTTTTGTGTATTTCGGATCCCTATAAGTCCCGGAAATTTTAAACTAAACCATGGGGGCATGGTAGAGATATTCATAAATTAATATTACTTTCTTCGGTTTGGATTTTGAGACTTCAGTGATGTATTTTGCCTTAGTTACGCCAGCAGATATCTCCATTTATGGTTGAAGTTTACCAAAATAGTTTTGCGCAAGTCCACCATTTTTATCCAGTTGTAGTCAACAACTCCCTTCTTTTTGTCCTTCCTCTTGTTGTGGGGTAGACTGGCTCGTACATCAGAATGAGAATCGGAAGTACTTTATTAATCCCCGAAGGGAAATTGAGATTTTTAGCACAATCCCATTCAAGATCAGACAAACATTACAGGGAGACAGAAATAGGATCGCTGCGAACTTTTGGCGCCCCTAAAAAAAAAAAAGGGGACAGAGAGAGAGAGTTAAAAAGAAATATTCAGTCAAAGGCTGGACTCCGGGGGGGGGGTTATAGTTTTCACTTGTATCTGTCAGTACATTCCATATGGAAGCGCTGAAAACTACAACATGGCTGACGGGGTGGAGGTGCAGTTGAAGGGGGCTTGGCCTGGAGGTCTTCGACACGTACATAAAAGCACATTCTGAAGAGACGCTCAAAGAGCAACTTGAAGATATTCTGTAAAACACAATCTATGCAACATGTTGACCAAAGAAGCACAATACATGTTATGTATGTTATATATGTCCCCATTATTTGTAGGTTTGTCTACATACCAATAAGTAGACGGCACGGAGCTATTTCTTAGCGTGTCTTTATTTTAGCCGGCACTTCAATACAACGACACAACATCCCGGTTCCCATCATGCATTGCTTACAACTACGGCAAGTTGCGATGTCCAAAAACATAACATCTCCTCCCCCTCTCTCTAGAAAGAATCCCCCCCCCCCCCCCAACAACAAAATCCTTATAGCAAAACACAAATAACTCACTGTATCATGGGGCACTTCACCTATTTTTTTTTTTTTTTTTTTTTTTTTTTAACATTGTTTGGTAACAGTTACCCAACATAACCCTGAGATGAGGTTAAACGGCCTCACCCCGTGACCACACCCATGGGGATTATTCTGCCCCAGTTGGTTTGGGTTGGTCGCTAAACATAGAGTCTATAATTGCAGGCGTTCTGGAGGACGGCGTTCTCTTACCGGATAACGGGGCTTAACAGAATGTTCAGTCTTATGGTCTCCGCTGGGTGACTCTGGAACAGCCGTGCGTGTTGGAACATCCATCACAGGATCTCGTAGTGAAGAGTCGGAAGCAGAAGTCTCACCAGTATATTCCATTGTTCTTTGGGGTGGTGGCAGCAGGATATGGGGTGCGCTGAACTCTGACTCGTTCGGAGTATCCACCGACGGCTGGTTGGGGGTCGATGCTGTCGCCTGAAGAAGTTGATCGACGTGTCTTTTCCATACCAGTCCAGCAGCAGTACTGACGGTGTAAGAGACAGGACCAGATCGTTTGACTATGGTTGCAGGGACCCATCGGGGGCCAGTACTGTAGTTCCTTGCTAACACTGGCTCATCCGGAAAAAAAACTCTTTCTTTAGCCTTCTGCATTCTTTGTTGAATCTGTTTCTCCTGTTGATGCTGAACAATATCCTTCACCGTTGTCGGCTTCAGAAAGTCAAAGTTTGTTCGAAGGTTTCTTTTGAACATCAGAGAAGCGGGGGAAACTTTAGTAGTGGCATGGGGAGTATTCCTATAGCTCAACAGGAATCTATGCAATCTCTAATGAAATGATCCCTGCTCTTGAGATGTCTTCAAAGCTTTCTTCATGGTCTGCACAAACCTTTCAGCCAGACCGTTGGTCGCAGGGGCTGATGTGAAAAGTGCAGGGGCTGATGTGATCCCGAAAGGAAGTCGACAATATCTGAAAAGCCCCTTTTGTGTAGTTATGGTGAGCAAGTCTTTAGAATCCTCATGAACGTGCATTTGTAAGTAGGCTTGGTTAAGGTCTATTTTGCTAAACTTTTGCCCCTTACTCAGCCCGGCAAACAAATCGTCAATGCGGGGAAGAGGGTACTGCTCTGCTGACAGTACAGGGTTCAGTGTCACTTTAAAATCTCCACAGATTCGTATTTCTCCCGTCTTCTTGGGTACAGGAACTATGGGCGTGGCCCACTCGCTGACAGTCACCGGTTCCAAAACACCACTTTTAACTAAGGCGTCCAACTCATCCCCCACTTTTGATCGAATAGCATATGGTGCAGACCTGGCCTTCATAAACTTTGGTGTTGTTTCCGGTTTAATATTTAGCTTGACAGTAATGTCCTTCATACTGCCCAACTCCTTCCGGAAAACCTCATCATGTTTCCTCAAAATAGCAGCTAGACTAGTAGCTGTTGGTGATACCATTTTTACAGTGTGCCAGCTTAGCTTCATTTTCTCTAGCCACACACGTCCCAGAATAGCCGGGTAATCACCTTTAACAATATAGATGGGGAGCTTCCTCACCTGATTGTTACTCTGTACCACGACATCAGTCATTCCTGCCATGGGTACAGGTTCCCCTAGATAGGTTTTGAACCTAGTATCAGACGGTCGCAGCGGAAGGTGTCCCAAAACTTTTTTGTAAACCCCCTCTGAGATGATGGATGCTTTTGAACCAGTGTCTATTTGCATACTCACTGGGTGCCCCTCCAGCATGGGCTCCACCCAGTAACCTTCTGAATCTTCATCCATCTTCATTATATTCAGTGTGTGTACACTCATCTCCTGTTCTCCGTCCGAAGAATCGCTGGACACAGTCTCCCTTTGTCTCACAGTGTGCACCTGTGTTTTCCTCCTGTTCTTCATAGAGTCATGTATGTTGGCAGACTTTGATGTTTTCTCCTTGTTCTTTTTTCTTAAGCAGGCCCGCTCGATATGGCCTCTTCTTCCACAACTGCGACAGTCCATATCCTTACACCAGCATGACGTGGCTAGGTGTCCTGATTTTCCACAACGGAAACATGTCCCTTGTCCACTAGGTCTATCCATTTGAACTTTATGCACTCCGCCTGTAGCGTTCATTTGGTGAGCCTCCTTTGAGGCCATTTCCATGGCGACACTGATTTCAATGACTTTCTGCAACTTCGGGTTACTTTCGGGCAGCAGTTTCTTCTGAGCGGCTTCATTTCTCAGTCCGAGGACCAATCTGTCTCTTAATGCGTCATTTAAACCTTGCCCAAATTCACAATGTTCAGCCATTTTCCTCAGCGCTGCAACAAACATGGTAACAGATTCCCCCTCTTCTTGATTTCGTCTGTGGAATCTAAACCTTTCTGCGAGCATTAATGGTTTGGGTGAAAAATGCTGGGTCAGA
Organism: Entelurus aequoreus; assembly: GCF_033978785.1. Taxonomy (NCBI): domain Eukaryota; kingdom Metazoa; phylum Chordata; class Actinopteri; order Syngnathiformes; family Syngnathidae; genus Entelurus; species Entelurus aequoreus. The sequence goes on from NC_084734.1 coordinate 27,441,572, forward strand.
ACATCCACTGTTTCTGCAAAGGTTTTGGTCCCCGGTTTGGTGGGCTGCAGCAGGTCACGTAACAAATTAAATGTCTTTGGACCCATCACTGACAAAAATGTGGGTACTATTTTATCATTAGCAATGTCATTTGCCAATACAAAATAGTCAAAACGTTCTGCATATGCACTCCACTGTTCCACATGCTCATCAAAAGGGCCAATATTACCAACAACTCCTGCCATTTTCCTTTCAGGCTCCTGGTTATTTGCAATATCCTCTGACAATTCTTCCTCCTCAGACGGTCCTCCCTCCGGTGATGTCACACGTCTCCTCTTCTCCTTTTTTTTTATTCCTCTTCGCGCTATTCACAACAGACGCAGGCTGTGACGCGCCAAATGCTAACTAGCCGCATTAGCTTCTCCTCAGTAAAACACTGCCACTCGTAAAACTTGACTACACGCACACATTCCAGACACACCGCGCCCGTGGGATCTCAAACCACCTCGTCGCCACTTGTTATATATGTCCCCATTATTTGTAGGTTTGTCTACATACCAATAAGTAGACGGCACGGAGCTATTTCTTAGCGTGTCTTTATTTTAGCCGGCACGTCAATACAACGACACAACATCCCGGTTCCCATCATGCATTGCTTACAACTACGGCAAGTTGCGATGTCCAAAAACATAACAATGTAGATCACTAAAAGTGTTTTAAATGCAGAAATCTCATAATATGACCCCTTTAAAACAGGGGTGTCAAACTCATTTTAGCTCAGGGGCCGCATGGAGGAAACTCTGTGCACACGCATGCCGGACTATTAAAACCATGGCATTAAAACTAAAAAATAAAGACAACTTCAGATTGTTTTCTTTGTCTTACTTTGGCCAAAAACAGAACACACACATTCTGAAAGTATTAAAGTGGAACCCCAAAAATGTACTGTGGGACCCCAGTTTTATGACTTGATGGGTTACCAATTTGAAAATTCCTATTGCCAACACTGATGGAGTATTGGTGCGTGCAAAACAGCAGCAGGCGGCTGTGGCCTGCGGGCTGATTCTAATACTAATCAAATGTCATCCCAGGGGCCATAGATAATTTGTTCATTCAGATCTGGCCCGCGGGACTTGACTTTGACACCCCTGCCTTTAAAATGATAATGAGGGTATTGTTAAGTCTATAGACGGGTGGAAGGAGATGGCACAACAGCAGAAGTTCCACTCAATATATATTTATTGAGTGATTGATGAATACATAGGGTGTGTATGCTACTATGTGTTTGAATGTGAGCTATGTGCTGGGATTAACATATGAAGATACCTTAAGGGGTGTTGTCAAGTGTGTTGAATGAGGGCGTCCAAATCCAGAGGAAAGAGGCAGGGAAGTCCGATGTCCAAACGGGGGTCGTGGTGCAGGAGAGAGCAAGTCCAGTGTCCAAACGGGGTCGTGGTAGGAGAGCGCAAGTCCGGTGTCCAAAGGGGGTCGTGATGCAGGAGAGAGCGTCCAAGGTCCAAGCAGGGTGTCGATATCAGGAGGGCAATCCGGGTCCAGGGGGAAAAGGAAGTTGGCACTGAGACACGAGCCTGGGGAACAAAAGGGAGACGAAGATGTTCAGACCAGGACACAAGGAAACAAGCTACAAGAAATAATACTGGTGGGAAGTCAGAGACGTGAAGCTTACTGTGAACAGGGCTACGTTCCGACGTCGATTAGTCAGCGGCGAGGCTCTTTATCCTGTTGTCCGTAATCACTGCCAGCTGTGCTGATCGAAGATTGCCGCCGGCTGCGGCGGCATGTGGGCGCGGTCTGCGCAGCGTGTTTGGGGGTGTGTCCAGAAGCGCTCACAGTGGAGCCGCTGAGTGCTCCTGCAGAAGAGGGAAAGGCAGACTGCGCATGTGCTGTAACAGGTATTTTGTCTGTTTCTTTGTCGTTGCGTGGTAGGGGTTGGACGACTTCAGATTTTTTAGGGTGGACTAGTCACTGATGATAGTCAAGTCGATGTCGATAGTCGCTGATGATGTCATTCATATTTTTCCCCTTCATGAATAAAAGCAAAGTAGGAGGGAATGCACAGGAATCACTCAGAATTCCTCCTGCATGGTTGCTAGTGCTTCTGCTGTTTTGCACTACGATGCTACGGAGATCTTCGAAGCAAAGCATGGCTTCTATTTTTACTGAATGTCCGAGCAAAAGTGCAACAATTTTGCATTGACAAGGGTAGCAGAACGGGACAGGAAGTCATTGAACATCCATCCATGTTCTACCGCTTGTCCCTTTTGGCATCGCGGGGGGTGCTGGAGCCTATCTCAGCTGCATTCGAGCGGAAGGCGGGGTACACCCTGGACAAGTCGCTACCTCATCACGTTGAACATGTAAACAACATTTACATAATTGTCATAATAAAACGCTCCGTCTGTTGATGACTGCATCTGTATCGCAGATTAATGTTTGCGCTTTAAAAAATTATCATGCATTTTAGTCCATCCATTCTCTATCGCTTCAGTTCAGGCTTGGCTCCGGGTGCAAGGCTTGAGCCAATCTTGTGAGGTCAAGAAGTAAACGCCCTGCCTCGTTGAAGGGTATGCCCTTCATCAGATCTGGTCAAAATACGGCCCGCGGGCCACATGCGGCCCATTAAGATTTTCAATCTGGCCCGCCGGACGTTCTACATTATTTTTTTAGACCTTTAACATCAAAACTGTATTTGCCATTATGATGTGCAGTGCTGTTTTTAAATGACCGTAAGTCTTGAACTATAGAAAGTATTTAAATGGTTGAAATCCGTGCTTTTGGGTGTTATACGAGTTATTACGGTAATCTACGTCACAGCAGCTCAGACCAGGAACAAAGTAGAGCGGGCGAGGTTTGTTTTCAGGTGTGTGTCAGGAACAGATGCAGAAGCAAATTTTTACAACACATTTCTGCATAAAAGTGATAATATATCATATTGTAGGTGTTTATTACACTTTGCATTCATATTTTCCTGTTAAATGTTTGTTGTGTTTTACTTGATTGTAAAAGATACACAACTATCAAGGAGCTGGTCTGAGAAGTAAAAGAGGAGCGATGTTCATATGTTGTTAATATTCAGTGTTTTATTGTTCATAGTTAAGATTGTAAATCCCACTTTATTTTAATGTACATTCGGACATTGTGACTTTTGGTATCAGTGTTCCTGAAAAAAAGGGACCCAAACACACATACTGTATAGCAGATTTTTACAGCTAAATGTGTATATATAATTTATACACACATACACATTAGCCCCCTGGACACATTTTTTCTCTTAATGTGGCCCCCGAGTCAAAATATTTGCCCATCTCTGCTCTACATTCTTGAAAGGTGCACCCAGAATTTTTCTTTCATTATAATCTCTCACACAAAGTACATTTCTCTTCCTTATTTGCAGCCATTGTGGGCGTTAATTGTGTGCAAATTCAGCTTGTCGATTGACTGTGATCAACCAATCAGAGAACAGAAAAAGCTGACGTTATTGTACACGTGACATGGCAACACATCAAAGCTGAAATCTGATTGGACAAAAGTAACATTATATACAAGAAGCAGTGCGGCCACGAGATGCGCTATGACATGAAAATAAGAGACAGTTTGGAATACAATTTCTTGAGACAAATACTACAAAACCAGTGAAGTTGGCACATTGTGTAAATGGTAAATAAAAACAGAATACAATGATTTGAATATCCTTTTCAACCTATATTCAATTGAAGAGACTGCAAAGACAAGATAGGTAACGTTCGAACTGGTAAACAATGTTATTTTTTTGGATTTAATGCCTGCAACATGTTTCAAAAAAGCTGGCACAAATGGCAAAAAAGACTGAGAAAGTTTAGGAATGCTCATCAAACACTTATTTGGAACATCCCACAGGTGAACGGGCTAATTGGGAACAGGTGGGTGCCATGATTGGGTATACAAGCAGCTTCCATGAAATGCTCAGTCATTCACAAACAAAGATGGGGCGAGGGTCAACACTCTGTGAGCAAATGCGTGAGCAAATTGACTAACAGTTTAAGGACAACATTTCTCAACGAGCTATTGTAAGGAATTTTGGGATTTCACCATCTACGGTCCGTAATGTCATCAAAAGTTTCAGAGAGTCTGGAGAAATCACTGCACGTAAGCGGCAAGGCCGTGACCTTCGATCCCTCAGGCTGTACTGCATCAAAAATCGATATCAGTGTGTAAAGGATATCACCACAGGAACACTTCAAAAAACCACTGTCAGTAACTACGGTTCATCGCTACATCTGTAAGTGCAAGTTAAAACTCTCCTATGCAAAGTGAAGGTCATTTATCAACAACACCCAGAAACACCGCCGGCTTCGCTGGGCCCGAGCTCATCTGAGATGGACTGATGCAAAGTGGAAAAGTGTTCTGTGGTCTGACGAGTCCACAAACGTACCACTGATAGTCACATACACACTAGGTGTGGTGAAATTATCCTCTGTATTTGACCCATCCCCTTTTTCCATCCCCTGGGAGGTTAGGGGAGTAGTGAGCAGCAGCGGTGGCCACGCTCGGGAATCATTTTGGTGATTTAACCCCCAATTCCAACCCTTGACGCTGAGTGCCAAGCAGGGAGGTAATGGGTCCCATTTTTATAGTCTTTGGTATGATTATATACATGAAGCAGTGCAGCCACGATATGTGCTAAGAAATGAAAATGAGAGACTGTTTGGAAGAAATTAATACAATTTCTTGAGAGAAATACTACTATTAAAGTAATAAATGTGAGCCAGTTTTCTGATCGTGTTTAGGCGTGCAGAGAAGGTCTTGCTGGAGCTTAAAAAGCAATCTCCTAAGGCAGGTGGTGTCAAATACATTTTATTGAGGGCCACGTTGCAGTTTTGGCTGCCCTCAGAGGGCCTTGTAACATTAATAAAAGAAACATACATGTATAAGGATTAGCCGCATGATATTGTCACACAATTACCTATGCATTTGATCAGTAAATGTATATTTTACCTACACTGTAAGAAAGAAAAAATCTGTGGATTTTGCGGTCAAAAAAATGGCAGAATTTTACCATAACATTTTACTGTAAAAGGGTCGCAACTCTGTTTTACTGTAAAATTCTGTTGATTGGGCTGCCAGTTTTTTGTTTGTTTTTTGCATGAAAAATATGGTCACAGTGTATTACTGTAAATGTAAAAATGGTACCACAGTTTTTTTTCTTACATTAGGATTCTGAAGACCGAGTTGTTTTTAAAATACATATATAATGTCTTGGTTACATTGTACAATTTGATGGATAACGAGGCTAAGTAGATCATTATTAATGTTTTTCACCCCAAAAGTGTTTAGAATGTATGGGGCGGTATGGCGTAGTGGGTAGAGCAACCGTGCCAGAAACCTGAGGGTTGCAGGTTCGCTCCCCGCCTCTTACCATCCAAAATCGCTGCCGTTGTGTCCTTGGGCAGGACACTTCACCCTTGCCCCCGGTGCCGCTCACACCGGAGAATGAATGATGAATGAATGAGTTGTAAATATGAATGATGGGTTCTCACTTCTCTGTGAAGCGCTTTGAGTGTCTAGAAAAGCGCTATATAAATCTAATCCATTATTATTATTATTATTATAATATAACATCTGTTGCATTATTATCCTTCTTGACTGCACTTAAATGTAGAATATATGTCATGAGGGCAGTTCTCCTGCTTTTTTCCCTGTTGTTTTCCTACGCCCCTCCCCTCTTGTGTCTGTAAGTCTCCCACCCTGTCGTTAGTTCCAGGTGTGCTGCCAGTCATCCGAGCACCTGTTGCTAATCAACCACCAGACTTAAACCCTGGATCTCCACTCAGCCGGTGCCAGTTCGTCCGTTGCCTTCGGTAGAATCACTGAGCTCACTAACTCGATCTGACCTTTGCCCTGAACTTTTTGTAATTCCTGTTTTTTGTATTTCCTCAGGTGGAGGACAGACTTTTGACCCATTTTTCCTGGAGCTGAACTTTTGTTACAATTGATTTATTTTCTCCAGTGATTTTTTGTTATTAAATAGAGACTTTTAAGGATCTGCACTTGGATTATTACTCTTTTTTGAAACCACAACAATATATGTATAATGTATTTATATTATTTACATGTGAATAATGCTGTATCGTATTTATTGTCTATTGTGAGCGAACTGTGGTGCTGAATTTCCCCCAGGGATCAATAAAGTAATTTCTATTCTATTCTATTCTATTAGATAGGTAAAGTTTAAAAGATATATAACTGCATGCAGTACATATCTTTTTTTCTGTCAAAATAGAAAAAGAAAGAAAGATAAAGTATTTCATTGATGTATATTATTTCCAAGCCATTCACAATGATGTGGCCAGATCTGGCCCCCGGGCTTTGAGTTTGACACCTGTGTCCTAAGATGTTCTCTCCCATGCTTCATGCCAACAATTTGACCTTTTCTGAAACAGATACACATCATGCATTTGACAGTTTAATTGTAAATACCAGACTTTGGTAAAGGTAAATCAAAAAGTAATGCGAGGCATGCGCACGTGGACGTCCTGAGTTTTCTCATTCAACAACTGCTGACCATCTGGCCTCAATGTCACCCCGAGAATGACTTGAATATTTTTACCCTCTTTGTTTGTCCAGTTGTGTGCCGTGTTTGTGTTTAGCACACAAAATGCTAAATATTTCACCAAGTAAAAGCAATGTTGTTGACTCGAGGTCAGGTTGTACATCAAAAATGTTCTGATAAATGATCCTCCTGTAGTTTGATGTGAACATCTGCACATTTGTTTGACCATGGGACTCATGCAAACATTTACATATTTGACCATTTGGAACATGACCACACAAACAAAGCGAGCAGTGCTTTGCATTAGCGTGTAAGCGTCGGTTGGTTTTGATCAACGTGTCAAATGGCGAGTCAAACACGGAGAGTTGTGTGTGTGTGTGTGTGTGTGTGTGTGTGTGTGCATAAATGTTCATGAGTCTCTTAGACAAGAAACTATGTTGTGACACGTACAGTAACAATATTTCTCAGCATCTGAAGATTAGTAGAAGAGTACTCAAGACATTTAAAAGTCCTTGCGAACACGTTTATAATTGAGGTTTTGCTTGTTGACATAATACATAAACACGTGTTTGACTTATAGTCTACGGCTGACTGCAGTGATGGTGTGTTCAGTCTCCAAAGTGTGTTGATACTTTCCTCGCTCTTTTTCCTCACCTTTCTTCTTGTTGATGCTCTTGTAGTTCATTCCAGTCATGTGCCGGTCTACAGTCTTGTCCCTGAGGCCAGCTCTTTGGTTTTGACCATGGTTGTGAGGTTTGAATGAAGACATTGTCCGTGTCACAGGTAATTTTACACACAGAATGAGTTGAGATTCGGAGTACCATATTTTTCGGACTATAAGGCACACTTAAAATCCTTTAATTTTCTCAAAAATCGACGGTGCACCTAATGTACAGCATAATTCTGCTTGTGCTTACCGACCTTGAAGCAATTTTATTTGGTACATGGTGTAATGATAAGTGTGACCAGTAGATGGCAGCCATGCAAAAGAGATATGTGTAGACTGCAATATGATGGCAGTAAACAACACCAGAACTTTAAATGTTCCACGGAAAATATAGAACATTACACATGGCGCTCAAAAATCTGTCAAAAGGTTTTTAGTACGACTTTGGTAAGCTATGAAGCCGCGCCGCTTGATGGATTGTGCATTAAACATACGAGTAATATTATGATGTGTGTATAAGGACCGCAAAAGGCACCTACAAGCAGACATATTATCTGGCGTTTTGTTTCGCAACATTATGCAAAAGCAACTTTTCTTACCTTCTGATACCTGCTGATCTGTATTTGGGATCTGCATGAGTCCTGAAAATGTGCGCGCGTCCGCAATTGTAGTCCGTGCCGACACCGTAGTCATAAGCTTCTTCTTTTTTATCTATCTTCTTGTTATGGGACATTCATCCTACGCTGTTGCCATTTCTAATATAAAGTAGCGTAAAGTTCTTACTTATATCTGTCAGTAGACTAGCTATCAAAGCGCTAAAAACTGTAGTGAGTTTACATGATTCACCCAAGGAACTTTAGTTATTAAAGGGGTTCCGGTTGGACGGTTTTTCACGGGACACATTTCCGGCATTGATGTTGCACTAGTGAGCCACGGATGAGGAGATGCTGCTCTGTTATTGATTTAAAGTTAAAGTTAAAGTACCAATGATTGTCACACACACACACTAGGTTTGGTGAAATTTGTCCTCTGCATTTGACCCATCCCCTTGATCACCCCCTGGGAGGTGAGGGGAGCAGTGAGCAGCAGCGGTGCCGCGCCCGGGAATAATTTTTGGTGATTTAACCCCTAATTCCAACCCTTGATGTTGAGTGCCAAGCAGGGAGGTAGTGGGTCCCATTTTTATAGTCCTGGGTATGACTCCGCCGTGGTTTGAACTCACAACCTACCGATCTCAGGGCGGACACTCTAACCACTAGGCCACTGAGTAAAGTGAAGTCTGAATGTCATTAAAACAGTTAGCTCCATCTTTTGACACTTCTTCCACTCCAGTCCTTGCACGCTACACCGCTACAACAAAGATGACGGGGAGAAGACGCTGTCGAAGGTGAGCCACGTAAATAAGACCGCCCACAAAACGGCGCATCCTGAAGCGACTGTCAGAAAGCGATTTGAAGATAATCTGTAAAACATAATCTATGCAACATTTTGACCAAATAACTACCATTACATGTTATGTAGACCACAAGGAAGTGTTTGAAATATAGAAAATAATGGTAACACTTTAGTATGGGGAACATATTCTAAGTAACAAAGACTTCATTTAGAGTTATTTGGACACTAGGGGACATATAAGGGTTAGGGTTAGGGTTACTAATAAGCAATAATTCTGAGGTTATTGAGGAAAGACTCTTAGTTAATGGCTTACTGGTTGTATTATAAGGCCATGCAGAATATGGCATTAATAAGTACTTAATAATGAGTGATTAAGAGCCAATATGTTACTAATTTGCATGTTAATAAGCAACTAATTAATGGGGAATATGTTCCCCCTACTAAAGTGTTACCAAAATAATCCTAATACGACCCCTTTAATGCACGTTATAATCCGGTGCGCCTTTTTTGAAATTAGACCTGAATAGACCCGCTAATCGGCAGTGCACCCTTATAATCCGGTGCGCCCTATGGTCGGAAAAATATGGTACTTTCTAAAAGGACAGGAACTATTTGTGTGATGGCTTTGCATGCTGGACCATAAGATGCAAAGGTAGGAATCATGTGTGACACAACATGTCCTTTAATCAAAACAGGTACTAAGCCACGGCTTGTAAGAATAACAAAAGGCGATGAGACAGAAAAGTGTCCCATGGAAAAAATAAAGAAACAAACAGGCTATAGGAGGCAGGGCTGCAGACTCACGCTGAGAGACGCCGGGCTGAGACACATTACCTAAAGGGAAGATGGTAGAAGGACGACATAAAAAAGGGTCTTGCTCGTAGGTTTAGCAGAACAGTCTGAGAGAGTCTCGTCCGGGAAAAGTCTGGAAGAAAGAAACTACACCTGCAGCTGAAAAAAGGTGGCAAGCAATCAGTCAATCAATCAATGAATCAATGTTTACTTATATAGCCCTAAATCCCGAGTGTCTCAAAGGGCTGCACAAGCCACAACGACATCCTCGTCTCAGATCCCACATCAGGGCAAGAAAAAACTCAACCCAGTGGGATGACAATGAGAAACCTTGGAGGGGACCGCATATGTGGGGACCCCCCCCCCTCCCCCGGGTGACTGGTGCAATGGACGTCGAGTGGATCTAGCATAATATTGTGAGAGTCCAGTCCACAGTGGATCTAACATAATAGTGTGAGAGTCCAGTCCATAGTGGATCTAACATAATAGTGTGAGAGTCCAGTCCATAGTGGATCTAGCATAATAGTGTGAGAGTCCAGTCCATAGTGGATCTAGCATAATCGTGTGAGAGTCCAGTCCATAGTGGATCTAACATAATAGTGTGAGAGTCCAGTCCATAGTGGATCTAACATAATCGTGTGAGAGTCCAGTCCATAGTGGATCTAACATAATAGTGTGAGAGTCCAGTCCATAGTGGATCTAACATAATAGTGTGAGAGTCCAGTCCATAGTGGATCTAGCATAATAGTGTGAGAGTCCAGTCCATAGTGGATCTAACATAATAGTGTGAGAGTCCAGTCCATAGTGGATCTAACATAATAGTGTGAGAGTCCAGTCCATAGTGGATCTAGCATAATAGTGTGAGAGTCCAGTCCATAGTGGATCTAGCATAATCGTGTGAGAGTCCAGTCCATAGTGGATCTAACATAATAGTGTGAGAGTCCAGTCCATAGTGGATCTAACATAATAGTGTGAGAGTCCAGTCCATAGTGGATCTAACATAATAGTTTGAGAGTCCAGTCCATAGTGGATCTAACATAATAGTGTGAGAGTCCAGTCCATAGTGGATCTAACATAATAGTGTGAGAGTACAGTCCATAGTGGATCTAGCATAATCGTGTGAGAGTCCAGTCCATAGGGGATCTAACACAATAGTGTGAGAGTCCAGTCCATAGTGGATCTAACATAATAGTGTGAGAGTCCAGTCCATAGTGGATCTAGCATAATAGTGTGAGAGTCCAGTCCATAGTGGATCTAGCATAATCGTGTAAGAGTCCAGTCCATAGTGGATCTAACGTAATATTGTTAGAGTCCAGTCCATAGTGGATCTAACATAATAGTGTGAGAGTCCAGTCCATAGTGGATCTAACATAATAGTGTGAGACTCCAGTCCATAGTGGATCTAACATAATATTGTTAGAGTCCAGTCCATAGTGGATCTAGCATAATATTGTGAGAGTCCAGTCCATAGTGGATCTAACATAATATTGTTAGAGTCCAGTCCATAGTGGATCTAGCATAATATTGTGAGAGTCCAGTCCATAGTGGATCTAACATAATAGTGTGAGAGTCCAGTCCATAGTGGATCTAACATAATAGTGTGAGAGTCCAGTCCATAGTGGATCTAACATAATAGTGTGAGAGTCCAGTCCATAGTGGATCTAACATAATAGTGTGAGAGTCCAGTCCATAGTGGATCTAACATAATAGTGTGAGAGTCCAGTCCATAGTGGGGCCAGCAGGAGATCATCTCGAGTGGAGACAAGTCAGCAGCGCAGAGACGTCCCCAACTGATGCACAGATGAGTGGTCCACCCTGGGTCCCGACTTTGGACAGCTAGCATAACATCTGTGGTCACCGAATCTGTGCCCCCCCTCTCCACGAAGGAGAATAAACGGCAGATCAACTGGTCTAAAAAGGGGTGTCTATTTAAAGGCTGGAGTATACAAATGAGTTTTAAGATGGGACTTAAATGGTTCTACTGAGGTAGCATCTCTAACTGTTACCGGGAGGGCATTCCAGAGTACTGGAGCCCGAATAGAAAACGCTTTATAGCCCGCAGACTTATTTGGGGCTCTGGGAATCACTAATAAGCCGGAGTTCTTTGAACGCAGATTTCTTGCCGGGACATATGGTACAATACAATCAGCTAGATAGGATGGAGCTAGACCGTGTGGTATTTTATACGTAAGTAGTAAGACCTTAAAGTCACATCTTAAGGTGAGCCACTATAGGCGTAATATGATCAAACTTTCTTGTTCTTGTCAAAAGTTTGGCTCAGGGGCTTCCATTAGCTCCGCCTCCAGTCCAAGTGATGGCTACCGAGGAGAGAAAAAAGACAAATGAGAACACAGGTGGGTGTCAAGAATATATTTACTAATACTACTTATTATTTTCACATCGTTTAGTTTTTTTTTTTAAACAACAAATGTCTTCTATGTGTTATATCCTCCATTTTTTCCCTTTTGATGGTTTTGGTTCTTGGGGGTTAAAACTTAAAATAACTCACAAGTCAATTTGTTTGTTTGTGCTGGAGGTGGTTTTCAGTCCAAGTTCTTCATGTTCTATGTCCCTCGTGCTCCCAAAGGAGCAGTTTGACGGAGTGATCGCTTCCTTTGAGTGCACATGTTTCCTTTTAGACAGCACAGTGTGCAAGCATCGAGGCTTTGAACACGCATCATTTACATTCCACACTTTCTTAATACTGCTTACAAATCCTTGAGGAATACTGATCTCTTTAAGTGCTTCATGAAAAAAGAAACGTCTGCATGCACGCAAACCTCATTGCCCATAACTGTGGTGCGTTCAAGGACCCTAGATTAAAGTTAGTCACTGGCTCATGACAATGTATTATAATTTGTATAACCCACTGCGGATGAGTGACAATGACAGGTTATATAATTAGTGAAGGCCCACTACTACCGACCACGCAGTCTGATAGTTTATATATCAATGATGAAATCTTAACATTGCAACACATGCCAATACGGCCGGGTTAACTTATAAAGTGCAATTTTAAATTTCCCGGTTGAAAACGTCTATGTATGATGACGTTTGCGCGTGGCGTCAATGGTTGAAACGGAAGTATTGGGACATCATTGTATCCCAATACAAACAGCTCTGTTTTCATCGCAAAATTCCACAGTATTCTGGACATCTGTGTTGGTGAATCTTTTGCAATTTGTTTAATGAACAATGGAGACTGCAAAGAAGAAAGCTGTAGGTGGGATCGGTGTATTAGCGGCTGGCTGCAGCAACACAACCAGGAGGACTTTGAGGATAGCAGACGCGCTATCCGACGCTAGCCGCCGACCGCATCGATGATCGGGTGAAGTCCTTCGTCGCGCCGTCGATCGCTGGAACGTAGGTGAGCATGGGTGTTGATGAGCAGATGAGGGCTGGCGTAGGTGGATAGCTAATGTTTTTAGCATAGCTCTGTCGAGGTCCCGTAGCTAAGTTAGCTTCAATGGCGTCGTTAGCAACAGCATTGCTAGGCTTCGCCAGGTTGGTCCGAATCGCTCTCGCTGCTGGTGTCAACAATGGGGAAATGTGAGGAGCCTTTCAACCTGCGACGTCACGCTACTTCCGGTACAGGCTAGGCTTTTTTTATCAGCGACCAAAAGTTGCGAACTTTATCGTTGATGTTCTCTACTAAATCCTTTCAGCAAAAATATGGCAATATGGCGAAATGATCAAGTATAACACATAGAATGGATCTGCTATCCCCGTTTAAATAAGACAATTTCATTTCAGTAGGCCTTTAAAGTTCGTATCATGGCCACTTGATATTCAATTAGTTTCTTTTTGTCACACAAACACTCTTCATTCAGACGTCTACAACAGAAATTGTTAAACTATCTTCACCAAGTACCACCTCAGAACACACTTGGCTCTCCAAGTGCCACCATAAGGTTTTACTACATACGTATACAATACTGAAAGGTCTTGCTGATTGTATTGTACCATATGTCCCGGTCAGAAATCTCTGTTCTAAGAACCCCGGCTTATTAGTGATTCCCAGTGCCCAAAAAAGTATGTAGGCTATAGAGCGTTTTCTATTCGGGGTCGAGTACTCTGGAATGCCCTCGCGGTAACAGTTAGAGATGCTACCTCAGTAGAAGCATTTAAGTCCCGTCTTAAAACTCATTTATATGTTGTAGCGGTTGATTTAAGGACATAATTCACCACACCTGTTATTTATCTTTGTCATCATCATTCACTGTACTTTTCTATTGTGCACATGACAATGTTGTTCTTTGTGTGTTGTTAATAGCGAGTAATTCGGCGCAGCCCCTTTAAGTGGCCGTCAGTACATTCTCACAAAGGTGGGGGTTTGTGGTTCCCGCGATATTTGAGTGTTGTGATGAAAGCCTTCATTCTTGCTTGTGCTTTTCTTGAATAAACGACGCACACGTTTTTGTGTGTCAACTATATTTCAAGTTGTCTAGCCTTCACGCTACGAGCACAACAATGTATACGTTTGCCTTTATATAGATCCCCCTTTTAGACCAGTTGATCTGCCGTCTCTTTTCTGCTCTGCCCCCCTCTCCTGCGTAGAGAGGTTATTAGGTGACCACAGATGAGCGCTAGCTGTTCAAAGTCGGGACTCGGGGTGGACCACTCATCTGTGCATCAGTTGGGGACGTCTCTGCGCTGCTGACCTGTCTCCACTCAAGATGATCTGCTGGCCCCACTGTGGACTGGACTCTCACACTATTAACTAGATCCACTGTGGACTGGACTCTCACACTATTAACTAGATCCACTCGACGTCCATTGCACCGGTCGCCCCTGGGGTGGTCCCCACATCTGCGGTCCCCTCCAAGGTTTCTCATTGTGCCCATTGGGTTGAGTTTCTTCTTGCCCTGATGTGGGATCTGAGCCGAGGATGTCGTTGTGGCTTGTGCAGCCCTTTGAGACACTTGTGATTTAGGGCTATATAAATAAACATTGATTGATTGGCAAGTAAGTGTTTTAAGTTTAGAAAAAAAAACATAATATGACCCCTTTAATGCGCCTTATAATCCGGTGCACCTTTTGTATGAAAAAAGACCTTTGTGCCTTTTAATCCGGTGCCTCTATTGTCCAGAAAATATGGTTAGTGCTTCTTTTTATTACCAGAATACAAGTACCGTAATTTCCGGACTATAAGCCGATACTTTTCCCCCTCGTTCTGGTCCCTGCGGCTTATACAAGGGTGCGGCTTATTTACGGCCTGTTCTTCTCCGACACCGACGAAGAGGATTTCGGTGGTTTTAGTACGCAGGAGGAAGACGATGACACAATGATTAAAGACTGACTTTTCATATACCGGTAGGCTGGTTATTTTGATAACGTACAGGCGAGCACTTTGTATTACTTTGCACCGTTGTATTATTTGTACTCTGCACGAATGCTGTTCGCCATGTCAAAGATGTGAAAGTTTGATTGAATGATTGAAAGATTTATTGTTAATAAATGGGACGCTTTGCGTTCCCAAACAGTCATCTCTGTCCCGACAATCCCCTCCGTGGTAGCAGGAACCCCTATATACTACGGTAATTACACATCAAAACCCTGCGGCTTATAATCGGGTGCGGCTTATACATGGAGCAATCTGTATTTTCCCCTAAATTTAGCTGGTGCGGCTTATAGTCAGGTGCGGCTTATAGTCCGGAAATTACGGTATTTCTCCATGTAGTGTACCAGTAAATCCTGCTAAAATACCAAGTTTAATTAGGTCCTATTAAAAACTGCTACTGTGCAACTTTAGTGCAACTATTTTCAGATTATCTGATGCGATATGACCAGAACTGTAATTTTGTGTGTTTTTCGAGGGTGAATTGAAAAGACTTCTATGTTTGGTGAGAGCAGTCTGTGGTTTCAAGTCAGAGGAATGCTGAAACTGTTATATTAATGTCACCAGAACCTCTGATGAGGCATTTAACATGTTGCACGCACGCACCCGCGCAAACCCAAATGAAGGTTTTGTTTGGCCTAGATATACTCGATACCACAAGTGTAACGACGTACAGCGTTTTATAGTCTGTCATGCAACTGCAAAAACCACATCAGGCAGTCAGTGGTCACAACAGTGTGGTCTTAAGTCCCAAACCCATAAAACCGCACTCACTAACTTCGGCATTTGACGCATGAATGAAGTCTAGCACAAAGCAGCCTCACCTCAGAGAGTTTGTGTTTGGCTCGGTTAATAGACTTATTCCAATAAAAGGACAAGAGGATGTGTTAAGATGTCCAATTGTTTTGAAGTTTCCCAACTCTTCTTCAAACGTGAGACAACATAGGACCCGGAATGATTGATGGCCGTACGTTCTTTGCCTTCCTCTCATACCAAGGAGTGTCTTTCACACTTTCGAGTGATGCAGGATGATGCACATGCAGGGATGTGCCAATGTTATCAGCAAATTCCCTCTCATGTGTAATTGGATTACATTCACAATTTTTTGTCTCTACAAAACGGACCCAAACTGTATGGATTCACAGGTAGTATTAGTAGGTGTTGTAGTGTCAAATGTGTGTTTGGTCTATATGCAACCACCATCATTTAAAATTACAATAGTGAGCAATGAAATGTAGAAGATAATATGAGCAAAAAAAAAAAGAGATTTGTTTCGTGCCTCATTTAAGAAACAGAGGTGGAGGAAGCAATGTTAGGGTTATTTTGGTTGAAATATACTATTGGCGAGGAAAGGTCATTAGAAGTGAACTATGGTGTTAAGTACACAAGTACGTAAGTACACACACCCTGACCCATCATGTTCACGGCACAATCTATCCAAAACTAACAGTGCGCCGTGAAAGTCCTCAGCCGTGATGACATCACTGTGGCATCTACTGCTCATGTCCTTCTTGTCTAGCGCATACCCGAGCAGACTTATGTTCTAACTGTACAACTTTTCTGAAAGTTCACTGTGCAATGGATCATGCATATGGGTACATGCCAGGCTCCAAATCCATGTCTGCTTCCATATTTGCTGACCTATCCAGCTGTAGTGTGTACAGTAACTGCAGTACTTCACATATACTAGTCCAGAGATGTCAAACATCATTTTATGTGGCCCACAAAGGCCTGGAAATAATATGCGTCAAAGTATTTTATCTTTTCTTACTAAATGCATTTGTTCTTTCCATTTTAACAGAAAAAAATGCAGGTACCGCATGACATTGCATACCTTTTAAACTTTAATACTATCCGATATAGCAACACAATATATTATCATATTTTCCAAACATTTTATTTTGTTAAAATACTTACATTTCTGCTGGACTTATGGTTTTAGAGCAAGTTATCCATCAAATTGTACACCGTAAAAATGACAGTACATTTTACTGTAAAATTTGCTATGTTTTTTACAGCATTTTACTGTGAATTTAGTGCTAGACTTTTGACAAGAACAAGAAAGTTTGATCATGTTAGGCCTACACTGGCTCACCTGCACTGGCTTCCTGTGCACTTAAGATGCGACATTAAAGTCCTACTGAACCCACTACTACCGACCACGCAGTCTGATAGTTTATATATCAATGATGAAATCTTAACATTGCAACACATGCCAATACGGCCGGGTTAACTTATAAAGTGCAATTTTAAATTTCCCGGGAAACTTCCGGTTCAAAACGTCTATGTATGATGACGTATGCGCGTGACGTCACTAGATAAACGGAAGTATTGGTACCCCATTGAATCCAATACAAAAAATCTCTGTTTTCATTTCAAAATTCCACAGTATTCTGGACATCTGTGTTGGTGAATCTTTTGCAATTGGTTTAATGAACAATGGAGACTGCAAAGAAGAAAGTTGCAGGTGGGATCGGTGTATTAGCGGCTGGCTGTAGCAACACAACCAGAAGGACTTACTTGGATAGCAGACGCGCTAGCCGACGCTAGCCGCCAACCGCACGGATGATCGGGTGAAGTCCTTCGTCGCGCCGTCGATCGCTGGAACGCAGGTGAGCGCGGGTGTTGATGAGCAGATGAGGCCTGGCTGGCGTAGGTGGAGCGCTAATGTTTTTATCATAGCTCTGTGAGGTCCGGTTGCTAAGTTAGCTTCAATGGCGTCGTTAGCAACAGCATTGTTAAGCTTTGCCAGGCTGAGAATTATTAACCGTGTAGTTATCAATCAATCAATCAATCAATGTTTATTTATATAGCCCTAAATCACAAGTGTCTCAAAGGGCTGTACAAGCCACAACGACATCCTCGGTACAGAGCCCACATACGGGCAAGGAAAAACTCACCCCAGTGGGACGTCGGTGAATGACTATGAGAAACCTTGGAGAGGACCGCATATGTGGGTAACCCCCCCCCCCCTCTAGGGGAGACCGAAAGCAATGGATGTCGAGTGGGTCTGACATAACATTGTGAAAGTCCAGTCCACAGTGGATCCAACACATCAGCGAGAGTCCAGTCCACAGCGGGGCCAACAGGAAACCATCCCGAGCGGAGACGGGTCAGCAGCGCAGAGATGTCCCCAACCGATGCACAGGCTAGTGGTCCACCCGGGGTCCCGACTCTGGACAGCCAACACTTCATCCATGGCCACCGGACCTATGCAACTCCCCCTCGCAAGGGACAGGGGAGAAGAGGAGAGAAGAAAAGAAACGGCAGATTAACTGGTCTAAAAAAGGGGGGTCTATTTAAAGGCTAGATTATACAAATGAGTTTTAAGATGGGACTTAAATGCTTCTACTGAGGTAGCATCTCTAACTGTTACCGGGAGGGCATTCCAGAGTACTGGAGCCCGAATAGAAAACGCTCTATAGCCCGCAGACTTTTTTTTGGCTCTGGGAATCACTAATAAGCCGGAGTTCTTTGAACGCAGATTTCTTGTCGGGACATATGGTACAATACAATCGGCGAGATAGGCTGGAGCTAAACCGTGTAGTATTTTATACGTAAGTAGTAAAACCTTAAAGTCGCATCTTAAGTGCACAGGAAGCCAGTGCAGGTGAACCAGTATAGGCGTAATATGATCAAACTTTCTTGTTTTTGTCAAAAGCCTTGCAGCCGCATTTTGTACCATCTGTAATCTTTTAATGCTAGACATAGGGAGACCCGAAAATAAAACGTTACAGTAATCGAGACGAGACGTAACGAACGCATGAATAATGATCTCAGCGTCGCTAGTGGACAAGATGGAACGAATTTTAGCGATATTACGGAGATGAAAGAAGGCCATTTTAGTAACACTCTTAATGTGTGACTCAAACGAGAGAGTTGGGTCGAAGATAATACCCAGATTCTTTACCGAGTCGCCTTGTGTAATTGTTTGGTTGTCAAATGTTAAGGTGGTATTATTAAATAGATGTTGGTGTCTTGCAGGACCGATAATCAGCATTTCCGTTTTCTTAGCGTTGAGTTGCAAAAAGTTAGCGGACATCCATTGTTTAATTTCATTAAGACACGCCTCCAGCTGACTACAATCTGGCGTGTTGGTCAGCTTTAGGGGCATGTAGAGTTGGGTGTCATCAGCATAACAGTGAAAGCTAACACCGTACTTGCGTATGATGTCACCTAGCGGCAGCATGTAAATACTAAAGAGTGCAGGGCCAAGAACCGAACCCTGGGGAACTCCGCACGTTACCTTGACATAGTCCGAGGTCACATTGTTATGGGAGACACACTGCATCCTGTCAGTAAGATGAGAGTTAAACCAAGACAAGGCTAAGTCTGACATACCAATACGTGTTTTGATACGCTCTAATAAAATATTATGATCGACGGTATCGAAAGCGGCGCTAAGATCAAGAAGCAGCAACATAGATGACGCATCAGAATCCATCGTTAGCAATAGATCATTAGTCATTTTTGCGAGGGCTGTCTCCGTAGAGTGATTTGCCCTGAAACCAGATTGAAAAGGTTCACAGAGATTGTTAGTCACTAAGTGTTCATTTAGCTGCTGTGCAACAATTTTTTCGAGAATTTTGGAAATAAACGGAAGGTGGGAGACCGGTCGGTAGTTTACCATGAGGTCAGGATCGAGGTTAGGTCTTTTGAGTAGAGGATGAATAACCGCTTTTTTGAATGCTAGGGGAACAGTGCCGGAGGAAAGTGATACGTTTATAATATTTAACACTGATGGACCTAATAATACAAACAGTTCCTTGATAAGTTTCCCAGGAAGTGGGTCAAGTAAACATGTTGTTTGTTTTATCCCACTTACACGCTGTAATAATTCCTCTAATGTTATTTCATCAAAAATAGAGAGACTATTTTGGAGGGCAGTGTCCGTCGTATATACAGTCGTATTTGTGTTAATAGAACCCAGTTGTAGCTGGGATGCATTGTCTTTAATCTCCTTTCTAATGAGTTCAATTTTCTTATTAAAGAAATTCATAAAATCATCTGCCGAGTGGGTGGAGCTACTGGGAGGAGTCCCTTGTTGGGTTAGCGATGCTACTGTACTAAACAGAAATTTAGGATCGTTTTTGTTGAGGCGGATGAGATTTGAGTAGTATTTAGCTTTAGC
This sequence comes from Entelurus aequoreus, assembly GCF_033978785.1. Classification (NCBI taxonomy): domain Eukaryota; kingdom Metazoa; phylum Chordata; class Actinopteri; order Syngnathiformes; family Syngnathidae; genus Entelurus; species Entelurus aequoreus. The sequence goes on from NC_084734.1 coordinate 27,461,424, forward strand.
TAAGGTAAGCACGCGTTTATAAGTTATTAAACTATCACTCCATGCTTGATGGAAAACCTCAAGTTACATGTCCATGGTTTAATAGTATTGTTGATCTTCTGTCTATCCTTCCAGTCAGGGATTTATTTATTTTGTTTCTATCTGCATTTGAGCCAGATGCTATCACGTTAGCTCAGTAGCTAAAGTGTCTCGTCGATGTATTGTCGTGGAGATAAAAGTCACTGTGAATGTCCATTTCGCATTCTCGACTCTCATTTTCAAGAGTATATAGTATCCGAGGTGGTTTAAAATACAAATCCGTGATCCACAATAGAAAAAGGAGAGGGTGTGGAATCAAATGAGCCAGCTTGTACCTAAGTTACGGTCAGAGCGAAAAAAGATACGTTCTGCCCTGCACGCTAGTCCTTCACTTTCACGTTCCTCATCCACAAATCTTTCATCCTCGCTCAAATTAATGGGGTAATCGTCGCTTTCTCGGTCCGAATCTCTCTCGCTGCATTGAAAACAATGGTAGAATATGAGGAGTCCTTCCTCTGGTGACGTCACGCTACTTCCGGTACAGGCAAGGCTTTTTTCATCAGCGACCAAAAGTTGCGACCTTTATCGTCGTTGTTCTCTACTAAATCCTTTCATCAAAAATATGGCAATATCGCAAAATTATCAAGTGTGACACATAGAATGGATCTGTTATCCCCGTTTAATTAAAAAAAAATCATTTCAGTAGGCCTTTAAGGTTTTACTACTTACGTATAAAATACTAAACGGTCTAGCTCCATCCTATCTTGCTGATTGTATTGTACCATATGTCCCGGTCATAAATCTGCGTTCTGAGAACTCCGGCTTATTAGTGATTCCCAGTGCCCAAAAAAACACTGCAGGCTATAAAGCATTTTCTATTCGGGCTCCAGTACTCTGGAATGCTGTTAGAGATGCGACCTCAGTAGAAGCATTTAAGTCCCATCTTAAAACTCATTTGTATACTCTAGCCCAGGGGTCACCAACGCGTTGCCCGCGGGCACCAGGTCGCCCGTAAGGACCAGATGAGACGCCCGCGGGCCTGTTCTAAAAAAAAAAAATTTTTTTTTAAAAACAAACAAAAAAAAACAAAACATTTTTTTTTTTTTTTTTAAATTAAATCTACATAGAAAAAACACAATATACACTTTCAATCAGTGCATCAACCCAAACAACCTCCCCCATGCACACTCATCCACACCCACTCACACAAAAGGGGTTATTTCTTTCTGCTACCAATATTCTGGTTCCCACAACATAGACAACACATCTGCAAGGGACACAGTCCCTGAAGCACACATGATTGTATAGGCTGCTGGTCCACTAACATTTTCATTAATTACTATTTTTTATGTATTTATTTTTATATTGTTTTACTTTCTTTTTTATCCAAGGAAATGTTTTTTTATGTATTTATCTTATTTTATTTTATTTTTTAAAAAAGGGCCTTATCTTCAACAGACCAGGTTGTCAATGAAATTAGATTTGTTTAAAGGGTTTTTTAAACCAGGCCCAGTCCAGATAATGTCCAAGTCGGACTCAGCAACACACACCTTCATTCATGTACACAGAAAAAAATTAGGGAACACAACGGATTGCATATAATTTATAAACAAAATTACATTTTCAAAATAAGCATTTATGTACAGTCCAGATTATGTCCAGGTCACTCAAATTAGGGAACACAACAACAGATATAATATAATCTATAAACATAATTATACTTTCAAAATAAGCCTTTGAGGACTTCTCATCTTTTTTTAAATGTTTTTTGGCATCATTATCGTTTTCAACCATGTAACTTTCTAAAGTTAGAAAATACTGAATAAATGTTTTAAAGAAAGTAATACTAAGTGAATATCTGTTTTTGGCCTTAAAAATAAACATTTTACTATAATTAAATTGACTAAATCATGATTGTCAATGAACTCTCCTAAAATAACAGAAACCACATTAAGCTTCATAAACACACCAATCCTTAAACACATTTTTTCAACTTCCACCCAAAACAAAGACACAATATGACAATACCAAAACAAATGCAGGGTGGATTCAGGCTCCTGACAACAAAATCGGCAATCATCTGACTCTGTCATATTCCATAATTTTAACATTTTCCCTGTGGGTAAGAAGTTATAAATAATTTTAATTTGAAAATAACGATTTTGCACATCGATAGTGGTTTTATAGATTAGTTTGAATATGGCATCCCATAGCAACGGGCAGTAAAAAAAGTCCTCCCATTTTCCATTTGTGTTGTATGAGGCAGCCTTCAAAGATTCCTTTATTAAATAAAAATTATATATTTTTCTATTTATTTTAGTTCCTTTTTGCCAACTAGAATTTCTTATTAGAGGTTTACAAACTAATAATTTAGTAGTTCCATAATTTATTATTTGTTTCCATCTTTTCCCAATTACTCCAGTTAGTTGATAAAATGAAAAGCTTGAGCAAGCATCACCATACATAGCTCTAAATTCATCATACTTCATAATTTTACCATTCTCATTGATAATATCATTGACAAAAATGATTCCTCTTTCAAACATATTTTTCCAAAAGAAAGGCTTTCCATCTATTACAATATTAGAGTTCATCCATATTAACTGCTGCAAAATATCGTCTCTTTTTTCTGGCACATAAAATTGAAAACACCACTATGAGTGGATTGTTTCCTTTATGAACCCCGCCATGTTTCCCAGCAGACTCTCTGGGAGGGGATCACTTGTAAAAAAGGATACAATTTCTTTTGATACAGTACATGTTTTTTGTCCAACAGGACATTTGTGTACCACTCAATGTTTAAATACATCTTTGGAACAATTGATGCTTTTAAAGACAGACACATAGCTTCAAGGTTGAGAAGTTTCAGGCCCCCATATTCATACTCTTTGTACAAAACCTTTCTTTTAATCTTTTCTGGTTTGCCGTTCCAGACAAAATCGAAGACCCTCCGCTCATAAATCTTAAAAAAGTTTTGTGATGGAGCTGGTAATGACAAAAACAGATAAATAAATTGAGGAATAATTAACGAGTTGGCAATAGACATTTTACCATACAAGGTTAGGGATTTCCCTTTCCATTTTTGCATAATTTTGTCCAGCTTTCTTAGTCGATTATCATAATTTATTGAGCCTAGATCTTCCAGATTTTCTGGGACAACAACACCAAGTATGTTAACTGGTCCATCTGTCCACAAAACAGGCACTTTGCATTCCATTCGAAAGGACGTTCCCTTTAGATTTCCGATCCTTAACATTTTACATTTATCATAATTAAGCTTAAGGCCAGATTGCTGTGAAAATATGTCCAAAAGATTAAGAAGGTTCCGCAAACAATGAGGAACAATCTTATCTTTGTGAATCAGCCTTTTCTGACATGAACTCCATCAAGAACAAACACAGAACACGCCTCACTGATGCACATCTGCAAGACTCACTCAGAGTTGCAGTGTCAAGTTACACACCAGAGTACAACACACTAGTTAACAGCATGCAATGCCAGGCTTCCCACTAACAGACAAAGAAACAGATAGCAGATTTGGTGTCCAGTTCAAAGTGTGACATGATTTAAAAATTTGAGAGTTTACTTTTGTATTTTACATGAGTTATTATTTGTACAAACATGGTGCAAAGTAATTCATGATTTGTTAAAAAATGTTAGTGGCTAGCTAGTTAAAATGGGATATTGTGATTTCACAAGACTGTCTTAGAAGTGATCATTTGAAAATGTTCAATTTGAAAAATGTGCACTTAGAGAAAATATAAAAATAAAGTGTTGCATATTGATATTTATCTGTTTCTATATATATTTATTGTGAGAAATCATTAAGATGATCAGTGTTTCCACAAAGATAAATATCATTAATTATTAATAATAACAGAGTTAAAAGTAAATTGAGCAAATTGGCTACTTCCGGCAATTTATTTCAGTGTGTATCCAACTGGTAGCCCTTCGCATTAATCAGTACCCAAGAAGTAGCCCTTGGTTTCAAAAAGGTTGGTGACCCCTGCTCTAGCCTTTAAATAGACCCCCCTTTTAGACCAGTTGATCTGCTGTCTCTTTTCTGCTCTGCCCCCCTCTCCTGCGTGGAGAGGTTATTAGGTGACCACAGATGAGGCGCTGGCTGTTCAAAGTCAGGACCCGGTGTGGACCACTCATCTGTGCATCAGTTGGGGACGTCGCTGCACTGCTGACCTGTCTCCACTCAAGATAATCCCCAGCTGGCCCCACTATGTACTGGACTTTCACACTATTAACTAGATCCACTCGACGTCCATTGCACCGGTCGCCCAGGGGGGGGTACCTACATCTGCGGTCCCCTCCAAGGTTTCTCATTGTATCCCATTGGGTTGACTTTGTTCTTGCCTTGATGTGGGATTTGATGTCGTTGTGGCTTATGCAGCCCTTTGAGACACTTGTGATTAAGGGCTATATGAATACACTTTGATTGATTGATAAATTGAAAAAAACTCTACCACTGCTTTTTGAGGGAAATTCTGTCGACTGAGCTGCCTTTGTTATTACTGTAAGATTTATGGTTGTTAATGGTACAAATAGTATCACCGTTTTTTTAACGGTAAAAAATTGGCAGCTCAGTTGCCAGAATAAAATAAAAAGTTGATGGTAAAAAACACTGTACATTCCATCCATCCATCTTCTTCCGCTTATCCGAGGTCGGGTCGCGGGGGCAGCAGCTTAAGCAGGGAAGCCCAGACTTCCCTCTCCCCAGCCACTTCGTCCAGCTCCTCCCGGGGGATCCCGAGGCGTTCCCAGGCCAGCCGGGAGACATAGTCTTCCCAACGTGTCCTGGGTCTTCCCCGTGGCCTCCTACCGGTCGGACGTGCCCTAAACACCTCCCTAGGGAGGCGTTCGGGTGGCATCCTGACCAGATGCCCAAACCACCTCATCTGGCTCCTCTCGATGTGGAGGAGCAGCGGCTTTACTTTGAGCTCCCCCCGGATGGCAGAGCTTCTCACCCTATCTCTAAGGGAGAGCCCCGCCACCCGGCGGAGGAAACTCATTTCGGCCGCTTGTACCCGGGATCTTGTCCTTTCGGTCATAACCCAAAGCTCATGACCATAGGTGAGGATGGGAACGTAGATCGACCGGTAAATTGAGAGCTTTGCCTTCCGGCTCAGCTCCTTCTTCACCACAACGGATCGATACAGCGTCCGCATTACTGAAGACGCCGCACCGATCCGCCTGTCGATCTCACGATCCACTCTTCCCTCACTCGTGAACAAGACTCCGAGGTACTTGAACTCCTCCACTTGGGGCAGGGTCTCCTCCGCAACCCGGAGATGGCACTCCACCCTTTTCCGGGCGAGAACCATGGATTCGGACTTGGAGGTGCTGATTCTCATCCAAGTCGCTTCACACTCAGCTGCGAACCGATCCAGCGAGAGCTGAAGATCCTGGCCAGATGAAGCCATCAGGACCACATCATCTGCAAAAAGCAGGGACCTAATCCTGCAGCCACCAAACCAGATCCCCTCAACGCCTTGACTGCGCCTAGAAATTCTGTCCATAAAAGTTATGAACAGAATCGGTGACAAAGGGCAGCCTTGGCGGAGTCCAACCCTCACTGGAAACGTGTCCGACTTACTGGCGGCAATGCGGACCAAACTCTGGCACTGATCATACAGGGAGCGTACCGCCACAATCAGTCCGATACCCCATACTCTCTGAGCACTCCCCACAGGACTTCCCGAGGTACACGGTCGAATGCCTTCTCCAAGTCCACAAAACACATGTAGACTGGTTGGGCAAACTCCCATGCACCCTCAAGGACCCTGCGGAGAGTATAGAGCTGGTCCACAGTTCCACGACCAAGACGAAAACCACATTGTTCCTCCTGAATCCGAGGTTCGACTATCCGGTGTAGCCTCATCTCCAGCACACCTGAATAGACATTACCGGGAAGGCTGAGGAGTGTGATCCCACGATAGTTAGAACACACCCTCCGGTTCCCCTTCTTAAAGAGAGGAACCACCACCCCGGTCTGCCAATCCAGAGGTACCGCCCCCGATGTCCACGCGATGCTGCAGAGTCTTGTCAACCAAGACAGCCCCACAGCATCCAGAGCCTTAAGGAACTCCGGGTGGATCTCATCCACCCCCGGGGCCTTGCCACCGAGGAGCTTTTTAACTACCTCAGCAACCTCAGCCCCAGAAATAGGAGAGTCCACCACAGATTCCCCAGGAACTGCTTCCTCATAGGAAGACGTGTTGGTGGGATTGAGGAGGTCTTCGAAGTATTCCCTCCACCGATCCACAACATCCGCAGTCGAGGTCAGCAGAACACCATCCTCCCCATACACGGTGTTGATAGTGCACTGCTTCCCCTTCCTGAGGCGGCGGATGGTGGTCCAGAATCGCTTCGAAGCCGTCCGGAAGTCGTTTTCCATGGCTTCCCCGAACTCCTCCCATGTCCGAGTTTTTGCCTCCGCGACCGCCGAAGCCGCACACCGCTTGGCCTGTCGGTACCTGTCCGCTGCCTCAGGAGTCCTATGAGCCAAAAGAACCCGGTAGGACTCCTTCTTCAGCTTGACGGCATCCCTCACCGCCGGTGTCCACCAACGAAGGGGTTCTAGGATTACCGCCACGACAGGCACCAACTACCTTGCAGCCACAGCTCCAATCAGCCGCCTCGATAATAGAGGCGCGGAACATGGTCCATTCGGATTCAATGTCCAGCACCTCCCTCGTAACATGTTCAAAGTTCTTCCGGAGGTGGGAATTGAAACTCTCTCTGACAGGAGACTCTGCCAGACGTTCCCAGCAAACCCTCACAATGCGTTTGGGCCCGCCAGGTCTGTCCGGCATCCTCCCCCACCATCGCAGCCAACTCACCACCAGGTGGTGATCGGTAGAAAGCTCCGCCCCTCTCTTCACCCGAGTGTCCAAAACATGAGGCCGCAAATCCGACGACACAACTACAAAGTCGATCATGGAACTGCGGCCTAGGGTGTCCTGGTGCCGAGTGCACATATGGACACCCTTATGTTTGAACATGGTGTTTGTTATGGACAATCTGTGACGGGCACAAAAGTCCAATAACAAAACACAGCTCGGGTTCAGATCCGGGCAGCCATTCTTCCCAATCACGCCTCTCCAGGTTTCACTGTCGCTGCCAACATGAGCATTGAAGTCCCACAGTAGAACGAGGGAATCACCCGGGGGAGCACTCTCAAGTACTCCCTCGAGTGAATCCAAAAAGGGTGGGTACTCTGAGCTGCGGTTTGGCACTTAAGCGCAAACCACAGTCAGGACCCGTTCCCCCACCCGAAGGCGGAGGGAAGCTACCCTCTCGTCCACCGGGTTGAACTCCAACATGCAGGCTCAGCGCCGGGGGGCAACAAGAATTGCCACCCCAGCCCGTCGCCTCTCACTGCCGGCAACGCCAGAGTAGAAGAGAGTCCAGCCCCTCTCGAGAGAACTGGTTCCAGAGCCCTTGCTGTGCGTCGAAGTGAGTCCGACTATGTCTAGTCGGAACTTCTCCACCTCGCACACTAGCTCGGGCTCCTTCCCCCCCAGCGAGGTGACGTTCCACGTCCCAAGAGCTAGCTTCTGTAGCCGAGGATCGGACCGCCAAGTGCCCTGCCTTCGGCTTCCGCCCAGCTCACATCGCACCCGACCTCTATGACCCCTGCTATGGGTGGTGAGCCCATTGGAGGGGGAACCCACGTTGCCTCTTCGGGCTGTGCCCGGCCGGGCCCCATGGGGACAGGCCCGGCCACCAGGCGCTCGCCATCGTGCCCCACCTCTGGGCCTGGCTCCAGAGGGGGGCCCCGGTGACCCGCGTCCGGGCGAGGGAAATCTGGGTCCATAGGTTTTATTTTTCATTGAGGTCTTCGAGCTGCTCTTTGTCTGATCCCTCACCTAGGACCAGTTTGTCTTGGGAGACCCTACTAGGGGGCATAAAGCCCCCGGACAACATAGCTCCTAGGATCATTGGGACACGCAAACTCCTCTACCACGGTAAGGTGGCAGCTCAGAGAGGAGACACTGTACATTTTATAGTAAAATTCTGGTGATTGAGTTGCTAGTTTTTTACTGTAAAAAATACAGATTTTTTTTTACAAAAAAAAATCATATATAATTCGTTGTTACAAGCGGCCCTCTGAGGGCAGCCATAACTACAATGTGGCCCTAAATGAAAATGAGTTTGACAACCCTGTACTTGTCAGTGCATCCAGTCAATAAATTAACTATAAAGGTCTTCTGAGAATGCAGATCTCTGCCATGAGGCTCTCTCTCTCACTAAATAAATCCTGGATCCAGATGGTCATCCGGATCACCACCAAAGTCCAGTCATGTGTACCTTATCCCATTTCAGACAATTCCTGAAAGTTTCTTTAAAATTTGTCCATCATTTTTTAATTTATGTTTCTAACTTACTGACTGTGGTGGGTAGAACAGCCCAAAAAAATAAATTACATGTACCATTACTTCATTTGACAAGTACAAGTAAAAGGTATATCTTGAAGATAAACATGACAGCTATGACCAGCTAAGGGTCAGCTTGGAGGGGCCCGAGACGAAGGTGGTGTGCGGGGGAGGTGGAGGCAGCATCGTGGAATTTCTCTGGCGGGACTTCCGAGACCCAAAGATGTGCCATGTCGAGGGCCTGCAGGAGCTGGTCCAAGAGTGCCTGGAGGAGGAGGTGGACAACCGGCTGAGGCACACCGGGGAGCCCGGAGATCTGAAAATCTCGCTTGCTCACATGGAATAAACGTTAAGAACACAATACCCCTGTGCTTGTTTGTTTTTAAATGTTTAAATGGGTTGGTTCCTCCAGATTTATCAGAACTGCTGTCTCTGTAATCTCCCGTGAGGTCATGTGACCAGTCTCTTCTGCATTGCCCCAGAACTATAAAGAACCAGAGGAGACAGATCATTTGCAGTTGCAGGACCCAAACTGTGGAACTCTCTCCCACTGCAAATTAGAACTGCTACTTCTCTGTAGTCTTTTATATCACCTCTTAAAACATCATTTTTGCACTGTCTTTCAAACACAACCTGAGATATGTTTCTAGTAATGTTTTAGTTTATTCAGTTGTATTTGCTTGTATCAGCTATTTTATCCGTTTGTTTGTTTTTGTAAACCTGTCAGAAGTTATTTTATTATGCAATTTATTCAACTTTGGTGCTTTATAAACTATGACCTTGACCTTGACCTTAAGAGGCTCCGGGGCTGGGAAAGAGAGCCAAAGCATGGCGTATTAATTTATCAAAAATCAGCTTGTGCAGGACAAGAAACACAAAATACAAAACCCAAAACCAGTGAAGTTGGCACATTGTGTAATTCGTAAATAGAAACAGAATACAATGATTTGCAAATCCTTTTAACTTATTGTCAAAGTTTTTTGGTGACGAACCCCAAGATGCAGAGAAGGCGGCAGGCTTGGTACAAGAAAACATTATTTAATGTCCAAAAGTAAAAATTAAGAAAAGACACAAACCAGGAACGCCAAACTGGGAAACAGGATCCAGCAAACAGGAGCTAGGAACAAAAAGACTGAAAGCAGTCCACGGCATACAGGAACAGAGACAAGTAACAGGTAGGAGCTACAAGTCTTAATGACAATAATCCAGCCGTGACTGGAGGGCAGGGCAGGTTTAAATAGCAGTGGCTGACTGACACCAGGTGTGGCCAGGTGCCAATCAGCCACAGCTGAGGGGAAAAAGCACTCAGGGAGACAATCAGGAAATAACCAAAATAAGAGTGCTGACAGGAACTAAAGACAGGAAACTAAGACAAACGCAGAGGAAAACAAAAACTTGATCAAACTGTCAGGGACAACCCTGACACTTATATTCAATTGAATACACTGCAAAGACAATAAATGTAATGTTTGAACTGAGAAACTTAATTTTTTTTGCAAATAATCATTAACTTAGAATTTAATGGCAGCAACACATTGGAAAGGAGTTGGCACATGGGCATTTTTACCACTGTGTTACATGGCCTTTCCTTTTAACAAGACTCAGTAAATGTTTTGGAACTGAGGAGACCAATTTTTGAAGCTTTTCAGGTCAATCAATCAATCAATCAATGTTTATTTATATAGTGGAATTATTTCCCATTCTTGCTTGATGTACAGCTTAAGTCAGGGGTGTCCAAACTTTTTCCACTGAGGGCCGCACACGGAAAAATTAAAGCATGCGGGGGCCATTTTGATATTTTTCATTTTCAAACCATAACAAAATATATGGACTTTGTTTGTTTTTTTACCTTTAGGGCCCCCGGGGACCATAATGGGTCTAAGTCATTAAAATGTTAAAAACAAGTCAAATTATTATTATTTTATTTATATAAAGCCTACAGTAAATCTGTACAGTATATCAACTTCAGGTCGATATAAAGTTTAGAAAAAAAAAAAGGTTTTATGTCTTTTCTGTCAAAGACAACTTAGTTTTTTATAATAAAACTGAAATATGCAGTTTTCCCCCACTGCCCAAAACATTCAGAAAGCAATGTTTGATGTGAAATAATTAGAGCCTTAAAAATATCAACAATGCAGGACACCATTGATTTTAATTCATTAGTATTTTTGAGTAATCACAGTGAAACGATAAATAAAATCCCATTAAATATATTTGGGATCCAAAAGGTGCCCCACTCAGAAAGTGATACATTTGTATTAGTTTTTTTTTTTTACTTTCAACACTTAAGTTACGAGCTCAACTTCAGATATATCTGTCGATTTTACGTTTGAACTATTATTTTGTTTGTTTTATGCTCTTTTGTCAATTAAAATGTTGATGTTTTTGTTTGGCAACCACACAATATATGCAATATTTCCCACATAAAACATTTTAAAGTGAAATATTTGAAATAATTGGAGCCTTGAATAGGTCAATAATTCATTATAACATTGATTTTTTTTTTTTTTGAGCAATGGCAAAAAAAGAAAAAAGAACGATAGACAAAGAAAAAAAAGGCCTGCATGGTAGCTTTGTGTCAACATTACAACTTTTTCTAGTTAGATCTTGGCATTTTTGCAATAGCATTTCCAGAATGTGTGGCGGGCCGGTAAACAATTAGCTGCGGGCCGCAAATGGCCCCCGGGCCGCACTTTGGACACCCCTGGCTTAAGTTGTTCAACAGTCCGGGGTCTCCGTTGTGGTATTTTAGGCTTCATATTGCGCCACACATTTTCAATGGGAGACAGGTCTGGACTACAGGAAGGCCAGTCTAGTATCCGCACTCTTTTACTATGAAGCCACGCTGTTGTAACACGTGGTTGGCATTGTCTTGCTGAAATAAGCAGGGGCGTCCATGATAACGTTGCTTGGATGGCAACATATGTTGCTCCAAAACCTGTATGTACTTTTCAGCATTAAATAAGTCATTAACTCATACAGCCCCATACTATCACAGATGCTGGCTTTTGAACTTTGCGCCTATAACAACCAGGCTGGTTCTTTTCCTCTTTGTTGCGGAGGACACAACGTCCATAGTTTCCAAAAACAATTTGAAATGTGGACTCCTCAGACCACAGAACACTTTTACACTTTGCATCAGTCCATCTTAGATGAGCTCGGGCCCAGTGAAGCCGGTGGCGTTTCTGGGTGTTGTTGATAAATGGCTTTGGCTTTGCATAGTATAGTTTTAACTTGCACTTACAGATGTAGCGACCAACTGTAGTTACTGACAGTGTTTTTTTGAAGTGTTCTTGAGCCCATGTGGTGATATCCTTTACACACTGATGTCACTTTTTGATGCAGTACCCCCTGAGGGTTCGAAGGTCACAGGCATTTAATGTGGGTTTTCAGCCTTGCTGCTTACGTGCATTGATTTCTCTAGATTTTCTGAACCTTTTGATGTTATTGCAGACCGTAGAAGGTGAAATCCCTACATTGCTTGCAATAGCTCGTTGAGAAATGTTGTTCTTAAACAATTTGCTCACGCATTTGTTCATAAAGTGGTGACCCTCACCCCATCCTTGTTTGTGAATGACTGAGCATTTCATGGAAGCTACTTTTGTACCCAATCATGGAACCCACCTGTTCCCATTAGCATGTTCAGCTGTGGGATGTTCCAAATAAGTGTTTGATGAGCATTCCTCAACTTTCTCAGTTTTTTTTGCCACTTGTGCCAGCTTTTTTGGAACATGTTGCAGCCATCATATTCCAAATGAGCTAATATTTGCAAAAAATAATAAAATGTTCGAGTTTGAATATTAAATATCTTGTCTATGCAGTCTTTTCAATTGAATATAAGTTGAAAAGGATTTGCAAATCATTGTATTCTGTTTTTTATTTACCATTTACACAACGTGACAACTTCACTGCTTTTGGGTTTTGTGATTCATGGGATTTATTTTAATATAAAATATCCCATGTTCAAGTGTTTTACACTTTAAAACGTCCTAATGGGTGGGGACGGACCTTAAGTCAAGTTATCAATGTTTTTCAGAGTATAATTTAGGCCATGTTGTTTCTAGAGGTCCAAAATAATCATGTTAATAATCAGCTATTTGGGGGCCTACATCAACTTTGACCGGAAGAAGCAGGAGATTGGTCAGCGGGAGTTGAATAAGAAAATAAGGTAGTCCTTCTGCAAGAAAAAATGTTTGTCTTTTCCACGAGTCAAGGTAGTGCCATCATAGTCACTTGGCAGTGGGTACTGACAGATGGCGAAGCACGGATACTTTCTGCGGCGTAGCCGTTGAGGAGACATGTATCTTGAGGAAATTCAGGGTCAGTCATCCACATAAATAATTAAGAGATATTTCGTGAACAAATACCCAAGTATTGAATAATAGGGAATAACTTTTGTTTTATTTAGTAGCTATTTAAAAAAATGTTTTATATATATATATATATATATATATATATATATATATATATATATATATATATATATATATATATATATATATATATATATATATATATATATATATATATATATATATATATATATATATATATATATATATATATATATATATATATATATATATACTATAGGTCAAAAGTCTGGACAAACCAATGGGTTTTCTTTATTTTCATGACTATTTACATTGTAGATTGTCACTGAAGGCATCAAAACTATGAATGAACACATGTGGAGTTATGTACTTAACAAAAAAAGGGGAAATAACTGAAAACATGTTGTATATTCTAGTTTCTTCAAAATAGCCACCTTTTGCTCTGATTACTGTTTTGCACACTCTTGGCATTCTCTCAATGAGCTTCAAGAAAGGGTTTTCACTTCACAAGTGTCATAGTTTTGATGCCTTCAGTGACAATCTACATAGTCATGGAAATAAAGAAAACACATTGAAATGAGGTGTGTCCAAACTGTTGGCCTGTACTGTATATTTATACATATATCCAAGTTAATTCACATGATTAATCACAAAAAATATCACAATAATCATGAAAACACATAAATAAATCATGCAATTTATTTTGACCGAATAAACTCTCTTACCTTAACCGCTATAGAGTCAGTGATCAGATGAATGCATATGTGAAAAATGATGGAGGAGACTCCATCTGGTGTGCTCGCTGCCCAATTGTACTCCAAAATACAGCCTGAAATAACTTTTTTGGGCAAATAAAATGGTAAATGGTAAATGGTTGTACTTGTGTAGTGCTTTTATACCTTTTTTTTAAGGAACTCAAAGCGCTTTGACACTATTTCCACATTCAACCATTCACACACACGTTCACACACTTATGGCGGGGCTGCCATCAATCAAATAAATGACGCGCATTCAAGTAAAACGTTCCTCGATGGCATTTTGACAATACAATTTGCGTTCGTTTACAAATTTTGGGGTCTTTTCGCGAGCAAATTTTTATTTTACAAGCAAGTATATTCACCTGCAATTAATCATGATCAATTCCAAATTCCAAAATGTGATTAAAAAGATTGTCATTTGACAGCGCTATATATATATATATATATATATATATATATATATATATATATATATATATATATATATATATATATATATACATTTATTAGTACAGGCCAAAAGTTTGGACACACCTTCTCATTCAATGTGTTTTCTTTATGTTCATGACCATTTACATTGTAGATTGTCACTGAAGGCATCAAAACTATGAATGAACACATGTGGAGTTATGTACTTAACAAAAAAATTTGAAATAACTGAAAACATGTTTTATATTCTAGTTTCTTCAAAATAGCCACCCTTTGCTCTGATTACTGCTTTGCACACTCTTGGCATTGTCTCGATGAGTTTCAAGAGTTAGTCACCTGAAAGGGTTTTCCCTTCACAGGTGTGCCTTCTCAGGGTTGATTAGTGGAATTTCTTGCTTTGTCAATGGGGTTGGGACCATCAGTTGTGTAGTGAATGAGAAGGTGTGTCCAAACTTTTGGCCTGTACTTATATACAGTATACTGGGAAAGTGTGTGTTCCAGACCGCATCTGCCAATTCCTTTGCTAAAACTAGCCCATCTAATTGCCATATATAGAGGTTAAATTGTTTTTTTTCCCATACCATTGACCACAGGTGTCAAATTCAAGGCCCGCGACATCATTTTATCTGGCCCGCAAACACCTGGAAATGATATGTGTCAATAAAATACTTAATATTTTCTCACTAAATGTAATGCATTTTTGTCATTTTGACAGAAAAAATATATGTACTGCTTGAAATTGCAAACCTTTTAAACTTTAATAGTATCCAATATTGCAAGAAATATAACAGTATATTATCATACTTTCCAGACATGTTTTCGTCTAAATAAAAATACTTAACTTTATATCAAAACTACCCATCTCATTAATAAAAATGACAATACATTTTACGTTGTTCTTTACAGCATATTACTGTAAATTGAAAAAAAACGACTGTTTTTTGCGTTAAAATTCTGTTGACTGAGCTGCCAGTTTTTGACTGTAAAATCTACGGTTGTTGTTTTTAATGGTGTATATTACTGTAAATGGAAAGACGGTACATTTGTTTTTACGTCTTGTTTTATTTTTTTAAAAACTGAGTTGCCAGACTAAAACAATAACATGTACTGTTTTTCCATTCACAATATAATGTTGTAAAACCCAATGTAAATTTAACACAAAAATTATTGCAAGTAAGCTGCCAACTTTTTCCGTAAACCCTCGCCCAAAAAAAAAAACAGTGGTACTGTTTTTCATTTACCCTAACATTTTAAAAACAAAAGACTACATTTTACAGTAAAATTTTGTAAATGTAAAGTTTTTACTGTAATATCTACTTAAACAATTTATATAATTATTAATGAAATCCAGAGGCAAATTCATACATTATTTGCTGTTACAAGCGGCCATCTGATGGCTGCCATAACTGAATGAAAACCAGTTTGACATCCAAGCCATAGACAGTAATACTGATCACTTTTGAATTAAACCTGATGTGAGAGAAGGTCGAGGCCAAGGCTTTACTGTTTGTAACAAAAGGATATCCGCAGCATGCACGGCTCAGTGGGAACAGATACAAAGAAGCTTCGCATGTAGGGGTTTATATTGTTGTCTACAAAAAAGAAATACCAATAAAACAGAGCATTCTGACAAAGTCAAGTGTTAGTGTTTCATAAAAGAGAGCAGTAGGATTGAGAGGAGACCAAGAGGGGGTGTTCCTGGAACTTTGCTGTTCTGAGTGAACAAGAGGCAAATGAAGCTTTTCATTCCAACTTTGGCTCGGTCCTTGTCAATAAGGGGCCTAAGAGAGGCAGTATGGTAGCTGGGTTTCTCAATGTTCCTTTCACATTTTCCCAGGCACATCCAAAATAAAAGTTCCACAGTGCTTTTGTTTGCTGAAGGTTGCATAACATCAACAGGACTACTTGGTCATGGAGGTCCACTGCATAGATAGATCACTGAGGAACCATTCTCCGGTCCAAGAGCAAACTCTCTTTTACATCTCCTGGACATAATTAGGTAACTCGTTTTTGTGCCAGGAGACGCGATGCAATTGTTGATTGCGCAACAACTCAAACCGGATCTCTACCCTTTCAGGTGAAAACATTTCCAGTGAAGTAAACACCAGGAGTCTTCCTACAGCGTGACTTAATATTGTGTACTGCAGTGTTTTTCAACCTTTTTTGAGGCAAGTCACATATTTTTTTAATTAAAAAATCCGGAGGCACACCACCAGCAGAAAATGTTAAAAAATGAAACTCCACCAGGTCGTCGTGCTTTATTTTGAGTTTGTTGGTGTTTTCCTGTGTGTAGTGCTTTAGTTCTTGTCTTGCGCTGTTATTTTGGTGGCCCTTCCTGTTTTGTTGGTGTTTTCCTGTAGCAGTTTCATGTCTTCCTTTGAGCGCTATTCCGCGCACCTGCTTTGTGTTAGCAAGCAGGGCTATTTACGTTGTAGCTATCCTTCTTTGTGTGAACATTGTTAATCATCATGTCATGTACGGATGTACTTTGTGGACACCGTAAGTTTTTGCTGTCGTCCAGCATTCTGTTTCTGTTTACTTTGTAGCCAGTTCAGTTTTGCATAGCCATTGCCTTTTCCTTTCCTTTTTGTTCATTTTTGGTTCAAGCATTACATACCTTTTTACCTGCACACTGCCTCCCGCTGTGGTATGCATATTGGGATCACAACAAATCATCTTCGTCTCACCCGACACATTCCGACTTTTACAAAGCAAATAACGACCTGCTGCCACCTACTGACTTGGAGTATTAAGTGGTTATCCTGCCGAGTTTTACACATCACAGACATTAAGCAACGGCACATTATTTGCAGATTATAATTATTGATTTGCAAAAAATATTTTTTGGACCAATTAGGTGAAGTTGCATAATTTCCCACGGCACACCAGACAATATCTCACGGCACACTAGTGGTTGAAAAACACTGGTGTACTGTATGTATGCGTGTTTGTACGTGAAGTGAATTAATTAACTCATATTAAGTTTTGCATATGGTGAATGTTTATATTCATCTTGGAGAAAGCAAAACACCAGGTTAACTAGTAGGTATTTCACTTTGGGGACATAACATAGGGCCCCTTAGTACTGACATTTGTGTGTGGATTGGATTAGTTCTCGCGGAAGAAAAGGCAATACAATTGGACCTTGGTATGCAAAGGTGATAGCCCTATCCGTGAGAAGAGACTACATGTTTAGCTTAATGACAGCATCTAAGATACGACCTGCATCTGTTGTCTTTCCAGACAGTTACACACAAACATCCCCTTTATGGCCAGGATGCACTCTCCTGACTTAAAGGCCTACTGAAATGAATTTTTTTTATTTAAACGGGGATAGCAGATCTATTCTATGTGTCATACTTGATCATTTCGCGATATTGCCATATTTTTGCTGAAAGGATTTAGTATAGAACAACGACGATAAAGATCGCAACATTTGGTATCTGATAAAAAAAAGGCTTGCCCCTACCGGAAGTAGCGTGACGTAGTCAGTTGAACATATACGCAAAGTTCCCTATTGTTTACAATGATGGCCGCATGAAGTGAGAGAGATTCGGACCGAGAAAGCGACGATTTCCCCATTAATTTGAGCGAGGATGAAATATTTTTAAATGAGGAAAGTGCAAGTGAAGGACTAGTGGGGAGTGGAAGATGCTGTGAGAGGCGGGGGTGACCTGATATTCAGCTGGAAATGACTACAACAGTAAATAAACACAAGACATATATATACTCTATTAGCCACAACACAACCAGGCTTATATTTAATATGCCACAAATTAATCCCGCATAAAAACACCTAGGTGTTTGTTATGCTAGCTCCTAGCTACTAGCTCGAGCTAGTTATAGCTCGAGCAGGTAATATGGACGGGATCCCGTATATATAACCCGCCAATACAATTCAAACACCTGCACAACACACACACTCACTCAGCCCAAACAACCGTTCACCTAACCCAAGGTTCATAAAGCTTATTTATTTAATCAAAGTTACGTACATGACACGCACGTACGGGCAAGCAATCAAATGTTTGGAAGCGCGCGGGTGGGACCTGATATTCAGCTGGGAATGACTACAACAATAAATAAACACAAGACATATATATACTCTATTAGCCACAACACAACCAGGCTTATATTTAATATGCCACAAATTAATCCTAATGCTAGCTCCTAGCTCCTAGCTACTAGCTCGAGCTAGTTATAGCAAGCGATCAAATGTTTGGAAGCGCAGCTGTGTACTCACGTTATCGCAACTGTGTATCCAAATCAAAGTCCTCCTGGTAAGAGTCTCTGTTGTCCGAGTTCTTCCATCTTGACTGCATCTTTCGGGAATGTAAACAAAGAAGCGCCGGCTGTGTACGTGTTGTTGCTGACTTCCCTCGCAAAATAGACACTTCGCACCGACAACTTTCTTCTTTGCTTGCTCAGCTTCTTTCTCCATAATGCAATGAACAAATTGCAACAGATTCACCAACACAGATGTCCAGAATACTGTGGAATAATGAGATGAAAACAGAGCTATTTCGTATTGACTTCAATGGTGTCCGAATACTTCCGTTTCAATGATTGACGTCACGCGCATACGTCAACCCTCAGAGGCGTTTCGAACCGGAAGTTTAGCGGGAAATTTAAAATTGCACTTTATAAGTTAACCCGGCCGTATTGGCATGTGTTGCAATGTTAAGATTTCATCATTGATATATAAACTATCAGACTGCGTGGTCGGTAGTAGTGGCTTTCAGTAGGCCTTTAACACACACACAGACAGGAGGTAGGAATATAAAACTGATGGTTTGGCTTCTCCAAGTTAGGAATGCTTCATCTTTAACCTGACCTCCTCTAGGAACTGCAGTCCTGTATAATGACATTCGCTTGTAATAAAGCAACTTTTTGTTCGGTAAAGTGTCTCCGACCTCTCTTTCGATCCAGCCGCACTACCGTGTCACCGTTCTGTCCGGACGAGGATGACAAGACCAGAAATAATCCAATCCAATCCAATCCACTTTATTTATATAGCACATTTACACAACAAGAATGTTTCCAAAGTGCTGCACAGCCATGTTAAAAACAATATTAAAAACAATATTAAAAACTATATTAAAAACAATATTAAAAACAATATTATGCTACACCAATGACTGAATAAAAACAAAGAATAAATGAATAGAAAACCAATACAGAGACAATATAAAAAATAAATATGATTAAAAACGATTTTAAAGGGTGAAACCAATTAAAACAGTAAAATAGACATCAAAATTTATAACCCTAACCCTAACCACACAGGACAACAGAGGACAGAAGACCACACAACTCACGTAGTGTTAAAAGCCAAAGAATAAAAGTGGGTCTTTAGACGAGACTTAAAACACTCCACTGTGGGAGCAGTTTGAACATGGAGGGGCAGAGTGTTCCAGAGTTTAGGGCCGACCACAGAGAAGGCCCTGTCTCCCCTGGTTTTAAGTCTCGTCCTGGGCACCACGAGCTGGAGCTGGCTCTCGGACCTCAGAGCGCGCGCAGGAGTGTAAATTTGGATGAGGTCCGAGATATACTGAGGTGCCAGTCCATGTAAAGCTTTAAAAACAAACAGCAAGGATTTAAAATCAATTCTAAAATGAACAGGGAGCCAGTGCAAACTCCGAAGAATTGGGGTTATATGCTCACGTTTCCTGGCCCCTGTTAAAAGTCGTGCTGCCGCGTTCTGGACTAACTGCAACCGGGAGAGAGTTTTTTGGCTAATGCCAGCATAAAGTGCATTGCAGTAGTCTAGGCGACTTGAAATAAAAGCATGCACGACTTGTTCAAAAAGGTTAAAAGATAAAAATGGTTTTACCTTTGCTAAAAGACGAAGATGATAAAAACACGATTTTAAAACGCCATTGACTTGTTTGTCAAATTTAAAATCGCTGTCTATAGTGACGCCAAGGCTGGTGACTTTGGGACGCACATGATTTTGCAATGGTCCCAAGTCAGTGAGGGCCGGACCAAAAACTGAAATTTCCGTTTTTCCCTCATTCATTATTAAAAAATTCTGGGCTAACCAAGCCTTGACATCACATAGACAGTTGAGAAGGGGTGTCAGGGGGCCGTGGCCTTTTGAAATTGGCATATACATTTGGCAGTCATCTGCATAAAAGTGATAAGACACTCCATGTTTCTTAAAAATCTCTCCAAGAGGGAGAATGTACAAGGAAAACAGGATGGGGCCTAGAATGGATCCCTGGGGGACACCACAGTAAAGCGGAGCAGAAGAAGAGGTGGCGTCCCCCAGCCTGACAGAGAAGGACCTCTCTGACAGGTAGGATCTGAACCACTCTAATGCAGTCCCCCTGACACCCACACAGTCTCTCAGGCGGTCTAAAAGAATTGTGTGGTCGACTGTGTCAAAGGCAGCTGTAAGATCTAAAAGCACTAAAATGGCAGAGCTACCAGAATCAGACATTAAAAGCAAGTCATTAAAAACCTTTAAAAGTGCAGATTCAGTACTGTGCAAAGCCTTGTATCCAGACTGAAATGGATCTAAAGTGCTATTTTCATCTAAAAAAGGCTGCAGCTGCGCTAAAACACATTTCTCCAGAATTTTTGACACAAAAGGTAATTTGGAAATGGGCCGATAATTTGACAAACATGTCGGATCTAGACCTGTTTTTTTAATCAAAGGCTCGACAACAGCTCTTTTACAAAAAGAGGGGACCCAGCCAGAAATCAAGCTGCTGTTGATGATGTCCCTAACAGACAAGTCAAACTGACTAAACACAGCCGAGCACTGAGTGGCCACATTAAAACTCAATGGAGAGCGAGAAAGATTTGCCCGAATAAAAGCAACCTTATCGTTAAAAAAGGAGAGAAATTTTTCACAAGTTTCACTTGTCATCTCCAGTAAAGTGGCTGGATTCGGATTAAGAACATAACTAATAGTATTAAAAAGAACACGTGGCTTGCTGATACTATTTAAAATTAAGTCTGACAGATATTTTGTTTTTTCAGCTTTAACCACACTTTGATAGTTCTGACAGTTTTCTTTTAAAATTTGATAAGAGACCTCCAAGTGATCCCCTTTCCACTTGCGCTCCGCCCTTCGCCACTCACGCCGAGCTGTGCGTGTGGTTTCATTGAGCCAAGGCTCCTGTTTTGGCTTTGGACGTATAGCTTTGAGGGGCGCTATACTATCCAGAACCTCAGAACATGTAGAAAGAAAAGAGCACATCAATTGTTCAGTGTCTGCAGAGTGTGATATACTCTGCATGGAGACAGTGAATAAAGGGGAGAAGGTGGCTGCGGTGTCAGACCTAATAACACGCCCATGACGCACGGCAAGTGGTTTCACATCAGGGTCCAAACTTAAATTAAACATAACAGGACTGTGATCAGAAAACACAGCATCACCAACAACGACATTGTCAACATTAAAACCATGAGACAATACGAGATCTAGTGTATGCCCACGTTCATGTGTGGAACCAGATACAGACTGTATAAAATTAAAAGAGTCAATGACATTCAGGAAGCTACACATCATACGCACTCCCAACAGCAGTCAGTTTCAACTGGCGGGCCACATGTAGCCCAGAATAAAAATACTGTTCTTGTGGTACTTGGATCAGGTTATAGTAAGTTCACTGACAGTCTGCGATTAATCCTATTTCCATTTGCACTGTCCATAATGTCCCAGAGGTACTCAATTGGAGTCTGGGGATAACCATAGAGGAACTAAGGCCACCAAATACTCCTTTGCACCGCAGGAATTTTACAAAGAACGTCATACTTGAACTTTGCTCGTGTGGACCTCTGGAACAGAGCCAAAATGAAGTTCATGGCCATTTTTTATACTTGAGAAGTAACACTTTTTAAGTCAAGAGAAGCTTTTTTAGTGGGGTCTGCGGTACTAAAATTATGTGTTACTGTTGTATATGGTGGCTGGCAGAGATGGCAGTCTATGTGCAGGTGAATATACACTATATTGCCAAAAGTATTTGGCCACCCATCCAAATGATGAGAATCAGGTGTCCTAATCACTTGGTCCTGGCCACAGGTGTATACAATCAAGCACTTAGGCATGGAAACAGTTTCTACAAACATTTGTGAAAGAATGGGCCGCTCTCAGGAGCTCAGTGATTTCCAGCGTGGAACTGTCATAGGATGCCACCCGTGCAACAAATCCAGTCGTGAAATTTCCTCGCTCCTAAATATTCCAAAGTCAACTGTCGGCTTTATTATAAGAAAATGGAAGGGTTTGGGAACAATAGCCACAAAGTGGTAGGCCACATAAACTGACAGAGAGGTCAGCGGGTGCTGAAGCGCATAGTGCAAAGAGGTCGCCGACTTTCAGTTGCTATAACATTTTGGACAATTCCATGCTCCCAACATTGTGTTAACAGTTTGGATTGGGCCCCTTCCTCTTTCAACATGACTGTGCACCAGTGCACAAAGCAAGGTCCATAAAGACATGGATGACAGAGTCTGGTGTGGATGAACTTGACTGGCCTGCACAGAGTCCTGACCGGAACCCGATAGAACACCTTTGGGATGAATTAGAACGGAGACTGAGAGCCAGGCCTTCTCGACCAACATTGGTGTGTGACCTCACCAATGCGCTTTTGGAAGAATGGTCGAAAATTCCTATAAACACACTCCGCACCATTGTGGACAGCCTTCCCAGAAGAGTTGAAGCTGTAATAGCTGCAAACGGTGGACCAACATCATATTGAACCCTATGGGTTAGAAATGGCATGCCACTTCAAGTTCATATGTGAGTCAAGGCAGGTGGCCAAATACTTTTGGCAATATAGTGTATTTAATGCAGCCAAAACCAGGTAGCACCAGTGTGGACGAGGCAGTTGACCAGGGCAGAATCCAAAATCCAAAGCAAGAAGCAACATCCATTGACTTTCTTCTTTCCTTCATGGATCTAAACTTTACTGCTGCCTGTATTTTTTTCTATATTTTTATTGTAATATTTTTAGAATGTGTTCTGGCCAAAAATGTGCTATTTTTGGCCAAAGTAAGACAAAGAAAACAATCTGAAGTTCTCTTTTTTGTTTTAGTTTTAATGCCATGATTTTAATAGTCCGGCCTTCGTATGCACAGATTTTCCTCCATGCGACCCCTGAGCTAGAATGAGTTTGACCCCCCTGCCACAGGGGCTCCGAGCACCCCCTAGTGGGCCGCCAAAAAATATGCCTTTCACAGCTGTGTTCCGTAACAGTGCTCAGTTGTAATACCCTTGTCCACCACTTGTGGCAGTAATGACAATCTCCAACAAGTCTGGAGCTTAAGTCATAGGGAAGTTTCTTAAGCGCAAAAAATATGACTAAAGTGAAGAAGCTGTATTTTTTTGGCACTTTTGACAGTTTGGTTAAGAAACATTCATTATAAATTTATTTTATTTATTTTAGCACAAAACAAATGTATGTGTATTTACATTAACTGAGTTATTTATGAGTCCCTTCTATGCAGTTGTTTTGATTCCGAATCAGCCTGGCCTAAGCCTAAGGTTTATAGGTTAAATTAATAGTAATCTTTGTGATTACCACATGGTTTCATAACATTCAATTTTTTTTATTAAAATATGAATCAAATCCAGAATAAAATTACTTATTCAGTGTTAAAAGTTGAGTGGGTTAGGTTTGGGTTAGGATAGTGAAACACTTGTGCCCCGAGGTCCAAAAGGTTAAGAACCCCTGCCCTAAACGCAAAACACGCGCTATGCGTAGGTCTTTACAATCAGGGGGGACGGACGTTTTGTGTGAAAAGTGCACGTCAAATTTAAATTATTGAATGACAAGATGCTTCATATGAAATTTGACCTCAAACATATTCCTGCCCACGCCATGCTCTGTCACTGAATAGAATATGAAGACACATTTCAACTTTTAACTTCCATTGTATCTCATGTCGCATTAATACTTGAAATTCATAGCACGACGTCGTGGGTTCAAACCCATGTCCGAGATGAAATGACTAAAGTTTTTAACTTCTGTTTTAATTATGTTTAAATCATTTAATATGCCAAATATTCAGCACAATAATTAAAAAAAGTGGATTATTCATTGTGTTGCGTATGGTAATATTATAAGGTGCTGGAATACCCATGATTTCAGCCTTTCAAAGCTCCACTCGGACCACCAATTTTTGACCTCGATATTTGTCAAATCCCGGTTACCGCCCTGTGCAGAATGCAGGAAAAAAATCACAGCAAGAATTTTACTAAAGTGAATTCATTAACTCATATCATCTTTTGCATATGGTGAATGTTCGTATTCATCTTGGAGAAAGCAAACCACCAAGTTTAATTAAATAGTGGTATTTCAGTTTTAACACATAATAAGATAAGGCCCCTTAGTTTGATATTCACAGGTGGATTGGATCACTTCTCGTAGGAAAAGAGGCTCTAATTGGGACTTCGGAATGTAAAAGTGATAGTCGCATCCTTGCGTAGAGACTACCTGTCTAGCTCAACGCCAACATTTAAAGGCCTACTGAAATGAGATTTTCTTATTTAAACGGGGATAGCAGGTCCATTCTATGTGTCATACTTGATCATTTCGCGATATTGCCATATTTTTGCTGAAAGGATTTAGTAGAGAACATCGACAATAAATTTTGCAACTTTTGGTCGCTGATAAAAAAAGCCTTGCCTGTACCAGAAGTAGCGTGACGTCACCGGTTGTAGAGCTCCTCACATCTGCACATTGTTTACAATCATGGCCACCAGCAGCGAGAGCGATTCGGACCGAGAAAGCGACAATTACCCCATTAATTTGAGCGAGGATGAAAGATTTGTGGATGAGGAAAGTCAGAGTGAAGGATTAAAGGGCAGTGGAAGCGATTCAGATAGGGAAGATGCTGTGAGAGGTGGGTGGGACCTGATATTCAGCTGGGAATGACTAAAACAGTAAATAAACACAAGACATATATATACTCTATTAGCCACAACACAACCAGGCTTATATTTAATATGCCACAAATTAATCCCGCATAACAAACACCTCCCTCCTCCCGTCCATATAACCCGCTAATACAAATCAAACACCCGCACAACACACTCAATCCCACAGCTCAAAGTACCGTTCACCTCCCCAAAGTTCATACAGCACATATATTTCCCCAAAGTTACGTACGTGACATGCACATAGCGGCACGCACGTACGGGCAAGCGATCAAATGTTTGGAAGCCGCAGCTGCGTACTCACGGTAGCGCATATCCAACTCAAAGTCCTCCTGGTAAGAGTCTCTGTTGTCCCAGTTCTCCACAGGCCAATGGTAAAGCTTGACTGTCATATTTCGGGAATGTAAACAATGAAACACAGGCTATGTGTTTGTGTTGCTGCAGCCGGCCGCTAATACACCGCTTCCCACCTACAGCTTTCTTCTTTGCTGTCTTCATTGTTCATTAAACAAATTGCAAAAGATTCACCAACACAGATGTCCAGAATACTGTGGAATTTTGCGATGAAAACAGACGACTTAATAGCTGGCCACAACGCTGTCCCAAAATGTCCGCTACAATCCGTGACATCACGCGCAAACGTCATCATACCGAGACGTTTTCAGCAGGATATTTCGCGGGAAATTTAAAATTGCACTTTACTAATCTAACCTGGCCGTATTGGCATGTGTTGCAATGTTAAGATTTCATCATTGATATATAAACTATCAGACTGCGCGGTCGGTAGTGGTGGGTTTCAGTAGGCCTTTAAGTTAGGACTTAAAGTGGTTGTTTTCTAGACACTTAAACACGAACATCTCCTTTTATGGTCAGGATGTGCTCTCCTGACTTAGCGCACACACACACAGAGACAGGAAGGAGGAATATAAAACTGATGTTTTGGCTTCTCCAAGTTAGGAGAGACATCTTTCTGACTTTCTCCTCCAGGCGCTGCAGCCCTGAATAATGACGCTCGCTGTAATAAAGCAACTTTTGGTTTAGTAAAGCGTCTTCGACGTCTCTTTTTGATCCAGCTGCACTGCCGTGTCATCCTTCTGTCATAAGGATGAAAAGACCAGAAATACACATCACTACCACAAACAAAGTACAATATGCAATGCAACCAGTGCTGAGAGAAAGCAGCTGCTCGTATAAGAACGCTCCTAATTAGTAATTGGGAACAGGTAAGTCTCCTGATCACTAATCAGGAGCAGGAGCAGACGAAGCGCTATGACTTAGAGATAAAATCAACGCAAGACATGCAAACAGGAAGAAGGTAAGTAAAATAAGGGCAGGAAGTAGAACCAACATAAAGGGAGACACACAATTAGTCCAAAACAGACATGAAGGCGCATGGCAATATGACTGGATGACTACTTCACCCACTTTGCGCCTCATGTGTCGTGGTTAGGGCATTGTATGGCAGCTTCCGCCATCAGTGTGTGAATGGGTGAATGAATGTAACGTATAATGTAAAGCACTGTAGGTATTGAGCAGGTATAGTAAAGTGCTATATAAACACGGACCATTTACCATTTAAGTATTCCCATTAAAAAAATATTTGGATGGACATCAAAGGAGAAGGTTCTGTAGTTTTGCTACAGTTGAATCAACCATGTTACTTCTCCAGGATCACCACCTTGATTTATATAAATACAAACCCCATATCCATATGAGTTGGGAAATTGTGTTGGATGTAAATATAAACGGAATACAATGATTTGCAAATTCTTTTCAACCCATATTCAATTGAATGCACTACAAAGACAAGATATTTGATGTTCAAACTCAAAACTTTTTTTTTTTTTTTGCAAATAATAATTAACTTAGAATTCCATGGCTGCAACACGTGCCAAAGTAGTTAGGAAAGGGCATGTTCACTACTGTGTTACATGGCCTTTCCTTTTAACAACACTCAGTAAACGTTTGGGAACTGAGGAGACACATTTTTTAAGCTTCTCAGGTGGAATTCTTTCCCATTCTTGCTTGATGTACAGCTTAAAGGCCTACTGAAATTAAATGTTTTTATTTAAACGTGGATAGCAGATCCATTCTATGTGTAATACTTGATCATTTTGCAATATTGCCATATTTTTGCTGAAAGGATTTAATAGAGAACAACGACGATAAAGATCGCAACTTTTGATATCTGATAAAAAAAAAAACTTGCCCCTACCAGAAGTAGCGTGACGTAGTCAGTTGAAAGGCTCCTCACATTTTCCTATTGTTTTCAATGCAGCTAGAGCGATTCGGACCGAGAAAGCGACGATTACCCCATTAATTTGAGCGAGGATGAAAGATTCGTGAATAAGGAACGTAAGAGTGAAGGACTAGAGTGCAGTGCAAGACATATCTTTTTTCGCTCTGACCATAACTTAGGTACAAGCTGGCTCATTGGATTCCACACTCTCTCCTTTTTCTATTGTGGATCACGGATTTGTATTTTAAACCACCTCGGATACTATATCCTCTTGAAAATGAGAGTCGAGAACGCGAAATGGATATTCACAGTGACTTTTATCTCCACGACAATACATTGACGAAACACTTTTGCTACGGAGCTAACGTGATAGCATCGTGCTTAACTGCATATAGAAACAAAATAAATAAATCCCTGACTGGAAGGATAGACAGAAGATCAACAATACTATTAAACCTTGGACATGTAAATACACGGTTAATGCTTTCCAGCCTGGCGAAGGTTAACAATGCTGTTGCTAACGACGCCATTGAAGCTAACTTAGCAACCGGACCTCACAGAGCTATGCTAAAAACATTAGCTATCCACCTACGCCAACCAGCCCTCATCTTCTCATCAACACCCGTGCTCACCTGCGTTCCAGCGATCGACGGTGCGACGAAGGACTTCACCCGATCACAGATGCGGTCGGCGAGACGGAGGAAGTTAAGGTGAGTTCGGGGGCTAGCGCGTCTGCTATCCATCTCTGTCCTCCTGGCTGTGTTGCCGATCCCACCTACAACTTTCTTCTTTGCAGTCTCCATTGTTCATTAAACAAATTGCAAAAGATTCACCAACACAGATGTCCAGAATACTGTGGAATTTTGAAATGAAAACAGCTTTTTTGTATTGGATTCAATGGGGTACCAATACTTCCGTATCTGCGTATCAACCGTTTACGTCACTCGCATACGTCATCATATCTAGACGTTTTCAACCGGAAGTGTGGCGGGAAATTTAAAATTGCACTTTATAAGTTAACCCGGCCATATTGGCATGTGTTACAATGTTAAGATTTCATCATTGATATATAAACTATCAGACTGCGTGGTCGATAGTTCAGTTTCAGTTAGTTTCAGTAGGCCTTTAAGTTGTTCAACAGTCCGGGGGTCTCCGTTGTGGTATTTTAGGCTTCATAATGCGCCACACATTTTCAATGGGAGACAGGTCTGGACTACAGGCAGGCCAGTCTAGTACCCGCACTCTTTTACTATGAAGCCACGTCGATGTAACACGTGGCTTGGCATTGTCTTGCTGAAATAAGAATGGGCGTCCATGGTAACGTTGTTGGATGGCAACATATGTTGCTCCAAAACCTGTATGTACCTTTTAGCATTAATGGCGCCTTCCCAGATGTGTAAGTTACCCATGTCTTGGGCACTAATACACCCCCATACCATCACAGATGCTGGCTTTTCAACTTTGCGCCTATAACAATCCGGATGGTTCTTTTCCTCTTTGGTCCGGAGGACAGGACGTCCACAGTTTCCAAAAACAATTTGAAATGTGGACTCGTCAGACCACAGAACACTTTTCCACTTTGTATCAGTCCATCTTAGATGAGCTCAGGCCCAGCGAAGCCGACGGCGTTTCTGGGTGTTGTTGATAAACGGTTTTCGCCCTGCATAGGAGAGTTTTAACTTGCACTTACAGATGTAGCGACCAACTGTAGTTACTGACAGTGAGTTTCTGAAGTGTTCCTGAGCCCATGTGGTGATATCCTTTACACACTTATGTCGCTTGTTGATGCAGTACAGCCTGAGGGATCGAAGGTCACGGGCTTAGCTGCTTACGTGCAGTGATTTCTCCAGATTCTCTGAACCCTTTGATGATATTACGGACCGTGGATGGTGAAATCCCTAAATTCCTTGCAATAGCTGGTTGAGAAAGGTTTTTCTTAAACTGTTCAACAATTTGCTCACGTAATTGTTGACAAAGTGGTGACCCTCGCCCCATCCTTATTTGTGAATGACTGAGCATTTCATAGAATCTACTTTTATACCCAATCATGGCACCCACCTGTTCCCAATTTGCCTGTTCACCTGTGGGATGTTCCAAATAAGTGTTTTGATGAGCATTCCTCAACTTTATCAGTATTTATTGCCACCTTTCCCAACTTCTTTGTCACGTGTTGCTGGCATCAAATTCTAAAGTTAATGATTATTTGGAAGAAAAAAAAAAGTTTATCAGTTTGAACATCAAATATGTTGTCTTGTAGCATATTCAACTGAATATGGGTTGAAAATGATTTGCAAATCATTGTATTCCGTTTATATTTACATCTAACACAATTTCCCAACTCATACGGAAACGGGGTTTGTAGATATACTCATTTACTTAAGTTCCTGCACCAAAACAACATTTTAGTTTCAGGAACGACACTTGTTGCATGGAGCAAACAAAACAGCCAGAGTGTGGCGAAAGGCAGGAATAAATAGCTCTCTGATAAGGGCCTGGGAGCAGGTGAGCGTCCCGAACACTAATCGGAGGCAGGTGAAAATAATCAGCACCCATGGCAAATAAGAAAACACAAACCCGGGGGTGCTGAAAACAGAACTAAGGGAGTCTTAAACCAAAACATGATCCGGGCAACGGATCATCGTAGTCTTCCTTTCTCGTGAATAACTCTCCAGTAGTTGTTCCGCTTCTGCGCCGTGTGTCGATAAGGGAATTGTGGAAAAAAATGGCAAATAATTCCCAGAATCAACACAGGAAGCCTGTTCTCAACAAAAAATGCATTTAGATTCCCAACCCTAGCTTTGGTTTTCAGCCCAGGTAAACCCTTGCATTGAGGCCAGTTAGCTTCCCCAGTCTCAGTTGTGAGGTTTCAAAAACTTTAACAGTTTTTATGTAATTGCGCGTTCAATACACACAAAACATTTTGGTCTATCCAATATTCTTTCAGAAACCATCCAAGTAAGTTGCCAGTATTACTTTTTTCTATCTCATTGTTCTCAAAAGGATTTGATGTATCACTCCTCTATAGAATGTTGTCTCACTGAGACAGTGTGTGTGTAAAAAAGGAACACATGTTCCCACACTTACAGGCTTTTCCATAGCATGTAAACCCAACCTGAACTAATCCCAGTCAGCACCCTCTTTGTTTTGAGCATCATCGAACTTCTTTACAGGTGACTGAGTAACCCCTGCCTGAAGATTAACTAATTTCTTTAACTACTCCATGCCATGTGTCACATTTACTACCCGCGCTACCTTCAGAGATGCGGCTAAGCCACATTGCGTTTATGTGGTCGTATATTTCTACTGTCTACTACTACTGTAGAACACAATATGTGAGTAGGAGCACCTATTCTGATTGTAAGCACATTCTAGTTGGTTAGGTAAAACTCAATTGAACGGACTGAAGTATAGTTTGTGAATGCATTGTTGTATTATTGTGCAGCTTTGATCACAATACATATGACAATCTTAAAAAATGGTACCGTATTTTTGGACCATAGGGTGCACCGGATTATAAGGCGCACTGCCGATGAGCGGGTCTATTCAGGTCTATTGTCATACAAAAGGCGCACCGGATTATAAGGCGCATTAAAGGAGTCATATTATGATTTTTTTCTAAATGTAAAACACTTCCTTGTGGTCTCCATAACATGTAATGGTGGTTTCTTTGGTCAAAATGTTGCATAGATTATGTTTTACAAATCATCTTGAAGTAGCTTTCCGACAGTCGCTTCAGCATGCGCCGTTTTGTGGGCGGTCTTATTTACGGGGCTCACCTTCGACAGCGTCTTCTCCCCGTCATCTTTGTTGTAGCAGTGTAGCGTGCAAGGACGGGAGTGGAAGAAGTGTCAAAAGATGGAGCTAACTGTTTTAATGACATTCAGACTTTACTTAAATCAATAACGGAGCACCATCTTCCCATTCGTGGCTCACTAGTGCAACAACAACGCTAGAAAAGTGTCCCGTGAAAAACCGTCCGACCGGAACTCTCTAATAACTACAGACTACAGTGGCGGACGTGCACAAATTTTTAGGACTTATGCAGATCTCAAATACATATCAGCAGGTACCAGAAAGTAAGAAAAGTTGGTTTTGCATAATATTGTGACACAAAACGCCAGATAATATGTCTGCTAATGGGTGCCATTTTGCAGTCCTTATACACACACCATAGTAATACTTGTATCTCTGACTATGGTAGCTGTAATGGGCCGAGAATCCATCAAGCGGTGTGGCTTCAAAGTCATACTAAAACATTTTGACAGATTTTTAAATTCCGTGTGTAATGTTCTTTATTTTCAATGAAACATTTAAAGTTTTGGTGTTGTTTACTGGTGTCATATTGCAATCTACACATATCTCTTATGTGTGACTACCATCTACTGGTCACACTCATAATTTCACCATGTAAATATTCCGTACATTAGGCGCACCGGGTTATAAGGCGCACTGTTGATTTTTGAGAAAATTAAAGGATTTTAAGTGTGCCTTATAGGCCGAAAAATACGGTAATAAGTCAGTTTGCTTACTTTACTTAGTTACTCTGTGCCTCAGCAATTGATAATTTGTTCTCTTCCTGTGTTTAACATGTTCCAATTACAAGTTTTCAATTGTAAAATAATGCCTCTCATCTGAATAATAGGAGGATTTCGCCATAAATCTAGAACTTGTTCATCTGTGACATTCAATTCATACCCGGAGATGGAGACACACACACTGCAGGGAGATGTTTCCTTGTAAACCCTTCGTGTGGATTATGATTAATTGTTCATCTAAACGGGAATTTATGGACATCCTATCAGTCGTCATCGAAGTGAGAGCAGACATTGTACAGTAATCGATTGTTTTTATTATGTTTGTAGTTTGTATTTCTTGTTCTGCATTTAGCAATACTGCTTCACGATGCTTAGTGTTTCACTAAAGCTGGATTTGTTTAGCAGAGCCTCTAAAACTTGTAGCTCATCCTCCTTATATTCAGGATCAACAAAATAAGGTTCTGGATCATCATTTTTTCCCAAAGTAATCATTGCTGGCTCTCACAAAGTCTGCATGATTTGCATTGTTGTTGATGGGGAAGGGATCTGCGGTTCCTACCTGTATGTCACGCGATCACGTGACTGGCTCCCTCATTATCACTCAAAGTGGCTGGGGAATCTCTGTGACAGTGGTACTATTTTGATCATATCTATTTATTCGCATACTTTATAGGTCTGTCATGAATCAGATATATATGATAATATCTTCAATATAGAGGAAACTTGTTTTTCACCTCTAGTGCTACTTTTTTGGTCAGGAATACATCAAAAAATAATATTGTTTGGTAAATACAGAATTTGAAAAAACTATTGTCAGTAGGGATGCATGTTCGTTATGGACCGATAATCAACCGGTATTAGGAATTATGACCTCACAGCCATAAATCCATTCAAATTTTGCGGGGGAAAAATGCTGTAATGAGGCGAGATTACCCAGACCGTGCATTAGAGTGAACACATGAAGTGCTTAAACTTCCCCTGAGCTCAATGGAGCTCATAGTGTGAAAAAAATGGCGTCAATCATGCGGGACATCCCGCGTCCAGTAGCACAATAAGTGGTTATGCAATATATGCAGGGCAGTTTTATGGCAAGGGGATGGTACACTGCCATCCGTTGGAAGCCTGTGTATCTTTGTCGCTTGTTGTGATGTTAATTAGACGACTTTGGGTGTGGAGATGCAGTGCTATGAATGTTTTCGAAAACAAGACAGGCATTAGCAAATGTGATCATATTGTTATAACTGAGGATATTATATATGGCACCCGAGCAACAGAAAACCACCATCCTCACGTAGGCAGGTCGGCCAGGAGGACGAACAGACTGCAGATGGGCTCACCTGACCAAGGACAGGGCAATGAAGGGACAAAAGATAACCAACCCCCGAGCCAGCAAGAGACCACATCCCATGTGGGCAAAAATAATACGGCACACCCTGCCCCACAGGTGTCAAACTCAAGGCCCAGGGGGCCAAATTTGGCCCATCACATTATTTTAAGTGGACCGCGAAAGCCTGGAAATAATAAGTATTAATAAAATGCTCAATCTTTTCTTACTAAATATATTTGTTCTTTCCTTTTTGACATTAAAAATCATACACTGGATGCAATTGCATATCTTTTAAAATGCAATATTATCAAAATCAAAATATTCTATCATCATGTATTCCAAAAATATTTTTTGTTAAAATAAAGATAAATACTGTAATTAATTATCTGCTTGACTTATGATTTCAAAACAAATTATCAATCAAAATGTAGACTGTAAAATTGACAATAGATTTTACGGTTAAATTCCGCCGACTGAGTTTTTTTTTTTTACCGTAAAATCAACTTTGGTACTGTTTTTTTCCATATACAGTAAGACACTAAAATATAAAAAAATAAAAAATAAAAAACATTAAAACAACAAGATTTTACTGTAAAAAAAACCTGGCAGCTCTGTTGTTTGAATTTTACCGCTAAAAACAGTGGTTGTCACGGTCCGGGCGCGCGTCAGTGCGCATTCATCTGTGTGCTGCGCTGAGCACAGCTCCGAGAGCGCGTCAGACCGGCAGCAGCGAACAGCTGCAATCAATCGCCGGCAATGGGCACACCTGGGGCTGACGATCAGACTTGCCTTCAAAAGCCTGCACAACCTGCCATCCCGGGCCAGAACATACTGTTATGTATACAGGGGGAGTAGTGACGGCACGGTTCCACAAGGGGGTAATGTTGCGCTATGTTTTATTATATATATGCAATATATATATTTAAAGGCCTACTGAAACCCACTACTACCGACCACGCAGTCTGATAGTTTATATTTATATTGAGAAAGTTGTCCTCCAACAACTAAATCACTTCTTGGCTTCTACTGGCTGCCACAACAACTTCCAGTCAGGATTTCGACCTCTTCATAGCACAGAGACGGCCCTTCTTAAAGTTATAAATGACATCCGTCTAAACACAGACTCTGGCAAAACTTCAGTATTAATGCTTTTGGACCTCAGTGCTGCATTTGACACTGTCGACCACTCAATACTTTTGGACAGGTTGGAAAACTGGGTGGGGACCTCAGGCACAGTTTTAAGCTGGTTCAAGTCATATCTACAAGATAGGAACTATTTTGTTTCCATTGGTGACTTTGTATCAGAACCAACCAACGTAACGTGTGGAGTCCCCCAAGGTTCAATCTTGGGGCCGACTTTATTTAACATCTATATGCTCCCACTAGGACAAATCATGCAAAATAATAATATTGACCATCATTGCTATGCCGATGACACCCAAATCTAAGTAGCGCTATCACTAAATGACTATCACCCCATAGATCTTCTGTGCCAGTGCATTGAGTAAGTCAAACACGGGATGTGCCAAAATTTCCTACAACTAAATGAAGATAAAACTGAGATAATTGTTTTTGGTGCTAAAAAAGAAAGGTTTGAAGTCGTCCAACACCTTCAATCACTGTCCCTGAAAACCTCAAATAAAGCCAGAAATCTTGGGGTTATTTTAGATTCTGATTTACATTTCGACAGTCACGTCAAATCACTAACAAAATCGGCCTACTATCACCTCAAAAATGTAAAAAGACTTAGAGGGCTCATGTCAGCTCAAGACTTTGAAAAAGTTGTACATGCCTTTATTACCAGTAGGCTAGACTATTGTAATGGTCTCCTTGCAGGTCTTCCCAAAAAACTGTCAGGCAGCTACAGCTTGTTCAGAACGCTGCTGCTAGAGTTCTAACAAAGACCAAAAAATGTGAGCACATTACACCAATTCTTAAATCCTTACATTGGCTCCCTGTACATCAGAGAATTGATTTCAAAATCCTCCTGCTCACATATAAATCACTACATGGTCTAGGGTCGAAGTATATTACTGATATGCTCCCACTATATACGCCCTCTAGATCATTAAGATCTTCTGAGACCAATCTGTTAGTGGTTCCAAGAGTAAACTCAAATCAAGGGAGAGCATCATTCAGTCACTATGCAACAAATAGCTGGAATAAACTTCCTGAAGATGTCAGACTTTCCCCAACTCTGACTACTTTTAAAACTAGACTGAAGACTTTTATGTTCACCTTAGCTTTCAGCTAAATCTTTTAATCTTTTAACTTTTAACGTCTGCACTGTTTTTATTTTTATTGTCTGCATTTTAATTTTGCTTTTATTTTCTTTCATTTCACTTTGTTGTCTGTGAAGCACTTTGAGTCTGCCTTGTGTATGAAAAGCGCTATACAAATAAAGTTGCCTTGCCTTGCCTTGCCTATATATCAATGATGAAATCTTAACATTGCAACACATGCCAATATGGCCGGGTTAACTTATAAAGTGCAATTTTAAATTTCCCGCTAAACTTACGGTTGGAAACGTCTTTGGATGTGGCGTATGCGCGTGACGTCACGAGGGCAACGGAAGTATTCGTACCCAATGTGTCACCATACAAACTGCTCTGTTTTCATTGAACAATTCCACAGTATTCTGGACATCTGTGTTGGTGAATCTTTTGCAATTTGTTTAATGGACAATGAAGATTGCAAAGAAGAAAGTTGTAGGTGGGATCGGTGTATTAGCGGCTGGCTGTAGCAACACAACAAGGAGTACTTACTTGGATAGCAGACGCGCTAGCCGATGCTAGCCGCCAACGCATCTGTGATCGGGTGAAGTCCTTCGTCGCGCCGTCGATCGCTGGAACGCAGGTGAGCACGGGTGTTGATGAGCAGATGAGGACTGGCTGGCGTAGGTGGAGCGCTAATGTTTTTATCATAGCTCTGTGAGGTCCGGTTGCTAAGTTGCTAAGTTAGCTTCAGCGTCGTTAGCAACAGCATTGTTAAGCTTTGCCAGGCTGAGAATTATTAACCATGTAGATACATGTCCATGGTTTAATAGTATTGTTGATCTTCTGTCTATCCTTCCAGTCAAGGATTTATTTATTTTGTTTCTATCTGCATTGGAGCCAGATGCTATCACGTTAGCTCAGTAGCTAAAGAGCTTCGCTGATGTATTGTCGTGGAGATAAAAGTCACTGTGAATGTCCATTTTGCGTTCTCGACTCTCATTTTCAAGAGGATATAGTATCCGAAGTGGTTTAAAATACAAATCCGTGATCCACAATAGAAAAAGGAGAGTGTGTGGAATCCAATGAGACCTTGTACCAAAGTTACGGTCAGAGCGAAAAAAGATACACCCTGCACTGCCTCTCTAGTTCTTCACTTTAACGTTCCTCATCCACAAATCTTTCATCCTCGCTCAAATTAATGGGGTAATCGTCGCTTTCTCGGTCCGAATCTCTCTCGCTTCATTGTAAACAATGGGGAATTGTGAGAAATCCTACCTCCTGTGACGTCACGCTACTTCCGGTATAGGCAAGGCTTTTTTTTTATCAGTGACCAAAAGTTGCGAACTTTATCGTGGCAATATCGCGAAAGGATCAATGACACATAGAATGGATCTGCTATCCCCGTTTAAATTAAAAAAAATAATTTCAGTAGGCCTTTAATAATACACAATACTAAATATTTATATACACTAAACAAGAGAATGGAGTGTGACTAATCCAAAAGGGGTGTATGGTGGGAGACAATGTGTATGAATGATGAGTATTACCTAATTGTTGGATGAGGAAGCAGACAAGTCCCAAGGGGCTAAGCAGAAGAAGGTCCTTGAGACAAGCGGGAGGTCCATGGGGCTGAGAGAGGTGTCAAGGGGTTCGTGTGCAAAGCGGGGGTCGAGGATCGAGGGTGGCAGTCCAAAGTCCAAAGGGGAAGTTGAGGCGCACAGCTCGATCACGCGTGGACGAAGGCAGACTGGGTACACGACAGAAGATTATGTTCTGGCGACGGATAGCAGGCTGCTCAGGCTCTTGAAGGCAGGACCTCTCGTTAGCGCCAGGTGCGCAGATTGCCGGTGAATGATTGCAGCTGCCGGCTGCTGCGGGGCGGAGACACGCCCGGCGCGTCCCTGGAAGTGCGCCGCCGTGGGCTTGTCCCGAGGCGCGCTCCCGTAGGCGCAACAAGCAGAGCGCAAAGATGATGGTGCATTGGAATGTGCCCTGGCCGTGACAGTGGTATTGTTTTTCCATTGCATTCCATTTATTAAATTGTTTTATATGCTGTAAAAAAAATCACTGCTTTTACTGTAAAATTGTGGTGACTGAGCTGCCAGTTTTTAAAGTAAAATTTTAATAGCTTATGTAAATAAATATATTGTTAATGTATTATTATTATTATGTATTATTATGTAATTTATGTATATTCATATATTACTCATTGTTAAAAGAGACCCTCTGAGGGCAACGATAACTGCGATGTGGCCCTCAATGAAAACGAGTTTGACTCCCCTGCCCTACCCTGAGGGGCCTAGAGCCCGCCGCTGCCGGGAGGGAGATTCGTCTCATCCCAACAGCGATGGGAAAAACACATACAAATGTTTCTACATGTCTATTATTATTATAACGCCCTGGTTCTTCACCAGTCACTTGTCGATCTTACCTAGTCCTGAGAACACAGTTATTATGATGGTCATGATACACAGCACTGTAACACCACACCCCAAAACAGTCTGTTTACATTCCAAACACAGAGTGGAGCCGTTCACTTATTCGTTGTTAGGATGAGGTGCTGCACTTCTACACCATTGTGTTTGGTACAAACCCCCAAACCAGTGAAGTTGGCACGTTGTGTAAATCGTAAATAAAAACAGAATACAATGATTTGCAAATCCTTTTCAACCTACAGTATATTCAATTGAATAGACTGCAAAGACAAGATACTTAACGTCTGAACTGGAAAACGTTGTTATTTTTCGCAAATATTAGCTCTTTGGAATTTGCGACATTTAGGAACTTTTGTGGGGCATCTGTGTGCTGAAGAATGCTAATCAGTGGAACTATCTTGCAGTGTTTTTACTCAGCTGTAGTCTTTAAACCAGGGGTGTCAAACGTACGGCCCGCGGGCCTTAACAGATTTTATCCGGCTCGCGGGATGAGTTTGCTAAGTATAAAAATAAGCGGAAATTTTGAAATGAAAAAAACTGCCGTTCTAAATGTGTCCACTAGATGCCGCAACAGCAAATGTAGATGATGCTACATATGTAAAAAAAAAATAAACCACATGATGTTAGTGCACCGGTCGAGGAAAATGAGCAAAGTAAATAAATAACATCCTGTAATTTGATTTTGATATAATTTTTTTATCTTGATAGATTGAAAATTAACACCAATGAGTTGACTGATGAACATTATCACATCATTTATTCAGAAAGTATAAATAACGACAAATAAAGATAGAATACTATTTACCGCAACATGTAAGTGTAAAAAAAACCGAGCAACATTATGATTTGTAAATTTTCAGAATGTGCTTGTTTTATTTTTAAACAAAGAAAACAATCTGAAGTTGTCTTTATTTTTAAGTTATCCTGCCGTGATTTTACCAGTTCGGCCCAC
Organism: Entelurus aequoreus; assembly: GCF_033978785.1. Taxonomy (NCBI): domain Eukaryota; kingdom Metazoa; phylum Chordata; class Actinopteri; order Syngnathiformes; family Syngnathidae; genus Entelurus; species Entelurus aequoreus. The sequence goes on from NC_084734.1 coordinate 27,499,942, forward strand.
TTGGGAGTATATTTTTCTCCATGTGGCCCCCCATCTAAAATGATTTAAACTCTATGCAGTTTATTGTTTTTTATTATTTTTACAAACTTCATTCCAATACGCGAAGCTACAAGAAGCGGACTCTTTTAAACATATTAACGGAGGAGTATGAAGCCGGACTCGAAGCGGCGAACTCAACTGCTTACTCCACTGACTTCATTGGATAAATGTGGGGGAAAAGGAGGCAGCACACGAGTGGAACAAACGTAAATAACATGAAATATTAACTATTTACTTTATTACATGTTGTAAAAGTAGTCAGTGACACTCCATTTGTTGGATTATTAGCCTCAGCCCGAGTGAACAGAATACTAATGCTAACAAGCTAATGCTAAAGCCAATGCGTTCGTGTTGTCGGCTTGAGATAAACCCTGACAGTTATTATTTACATATTGTTATTTACAGCTGACATTGACCACATGGAATTCTTCATGTAAGTGGGAGAAGCCTGTGCAGAAAGCAATGAAATAATGTTGCTGTGAGTTTGTTGGTTGGTTCCGAGCATTCAGTCAGGGTATGCCAGAAGGTCTGACAGGCCTCTTTCTAATAGGTGCTAATTGCATTCCATTCTGTGCTGGTCAGTAGCCAGGAGGAATGCGGCTGTTATTAGACTTGATCACTGGAGCCTACATCCATCAGCATATTCTTTGTGTTAGTCATGACTTCTGACTTAACTGAGGCGTTCCCCTAGGCAGCCCTTTAAGTCCTCTGCTTTTTGGCAGTAACAATATTTTTTTTCCCAACAGGATTTATCTAACGAATGTGTTGCTGCAGCATTTTTTGTGTTTACTTCAGACGGAGTTAGCAGTCATTTCTTAAAAGTATTTACCGTATTTTCCGGACCATAGGGCGCACCGGATTATAAGGCGCACTGCCGATAAATGGTCTATTTTCTATCTTTTTTTCATATATATGGCGCACCGGATTATAGGGCGAATTAAAGGAGTCATATTATTATAGTTTTGTTTATAAATGTAAAACACTTCCTTGTGGTCTACATAACATGTAATGGTGGTTCTGTGGTCAAAATATTGCATGGATTATGTATTACAATGTAACGTGCAAGGACGGGAGTGGAAGAAGTGTCAAAAGATTGAGCTAACTGTTTTAATGACATTCAGACTTTACTTAAATCAATGACTGAGCAGCATCTCCTCATCCGTGAAAAAACGTCTGACCGGAACTCTCTAATAACTAAAGTTCCTTGGGTGAATAATGTAAACTCACTACTACTTCCCTCGCAAAATATCCGCTTCGCACTGACAACTTTCTTCTTTGCTTGCTCAGCTTTTCTCCATAATGCAATGAACAAATTGCAACAGATTCACCAACACAGATGTCCAGAATACTGTGGAATAATGAGATGAAAACAGAGCTATTTCGTATTGGCTTCAATGGGGAAGCCATACCTCTGTTAAACTGGCTACGTCACGCGCATACGTCATCATACCGAGACGTTTTCAAGCGGAAGTGCAGCGGGAAAATTTAAAATTGCACTTTATAAGTTAACCCGGCCGTATTGGCATGTGTTGCAATGTTAAGATTTCATCATTGATATATAAACTATCAGACTGCGTGGTCGGTAGTAGTGGGTTTCAGTAGGCCTTTAAATAACCTATATATTTAAATATGATATAGATTATGTATTGATGTACGTTATATAAATACCGTATTTTTTGGACTATAAGGCGCACTTAAAATCCTTTCATTTTCTCAAAACTCGACAGTGCGCCTTATAACCCGGTGCGCCTAATGTACGGAATAATTCTGGTTGTGTTAACCGACCTCGAAGCAATTTTATTTGGTACACGGTGAAATTATAAGTGTGACCAGTAGATGACAGTCACACATAAGAGATACATGTAGACTGCAATATGATTCAAGTAAACAACACCAAAATATTATATGTTCCATTGAAAATATAGAACATTACACACTGCGCTCAAAAATCTATCAAAATGTTTTAGTACGACTTTGGTAAGCTATGATGGATTGTACTGTGCTTCAACAAACGAGTATTATTATGGTGTGTGGAAAAGGTAAGACATATTATCTGACCTTTTTTTTCCGCAATATTATGCAAAAGCAAATTTTCTTACCTTCTGGTACCTGCTGATCTGTATTTGGGATCTGCATACGTCCTGAAAATTTGCGCGCGTCCGCCTTTTTAGTCCGTGGTGACACCGTAGTCGATAAGCTTTTTCTCTATCTTCTTGTTATGGGACATTCATCCTCCGCTGTTGCCATTTATAATATGAAATAGTGTAAAGTTCTTACTTATATCTGTCAGTAAACTCGCCATGAAAGCGCTAAAACATACCGGTGTAGTGAGTTTACATTATTCACCCAAGGAACTTTAGTTACGGGACACATTTTCTGTGTTGTTGTCGCATTAGTGAGCCACGGATGAGGAGATGCTGCTCCGTTATTGATTTAAGTAAAGTCTGAATGTCATTAAAACAGTTAGCTCCATCTTTTGACACTTCTTCCACCCCCGTCCTTGCACGCTACACCGCTACAACAAAGATGACGGGGAGAAGATGCTGCCAAAGGTGAGCCATGTAAATAAGACCGCCCACAAAACGGCACATCCGGAAGCGACTGTCAGAAAGCGGCTTGAAGATGATCTGCAAAACAACAAAATTACAAAAATATGACCCCTTTAATGCGCCCTATAATCCGGTGCGCCTTTTGTATGAAAATAGACCTGACTAGACCTGCTCATCGGCAGTGCGCCTTACAATCTGGTGCGCCTTATGGTCCGGGAAAATACGGTATTGATATGTGCTATAAATAATTAAGAATGGACATAAAACAATTTTCAAAAATCAATTCAGTCCTAAAGGTTCAACAGTTTAGAAATCTTATGGAAAAGGGGGTAGATCCAAGTAAGGGTAGGGGCGCCCATATCTCCCACGTGAAGCGGTGTGTTGGTAGCTCATGTCAGGAATGATAACGCTACACCCTCTGAAATAGGTCAAAACACACAAAGTTGTCATCAATTGTATACTTGTAAATAACATTAGTTGACTATATTTTTAAAATTGCATACAGCAATATCAAAACCTTTTCTAAATAATACATTAAACCAATTAATGTCACATTCCATTCAGCAATTTTGAAATATTATCCAAATAATACATGCTTTCAATATACTGGTCCATCTCTTGATACATTTGCAATTTACTGTAAGTTCAAGAAAAGGTCAAAGTGCACTTTATAAATCCATAAACGAAGTTCAATTGGCATTAAAGCTAAGTTTTAATCATGTCACTGTCATGATCTGCCGCCTATCTGCTTTTTTATTCAGTACCTGGTTGCTGGGCCACGGGGCGTAGCCACCCGCACTGATGCCCATCATCTCCTGACTACTTAGGCAGGAAACTGCACAATTTTTATTTTTATTTTGCCGATTGTTCACAATCATTATGAGAGACAAAAACACATATGTCTTTAAAGGATTTTAAAGATGATACAAAACGCTTGGAAGATGCGGCTAATGGAAGTCACCATTGTAGCCTTCAAAGACGTCTAAGACAAATTCAAAACCCTCCATCAATGGGTCAAATGCAGAGAATAATTTCGCCACACCTAGTGTGTGACAATCATTGGTACTTTAACTTTAACTTAACATTTTATATACACACTACAAATATGTATCAAATGGAAATAACAGACATTTTCATAACAATATATAATATGTTCAATATATACCGTATTTTGGTCATTATATTCATTGCCGGTACCGGTACCAAAATGTATTTTGATACTTTCCGATAACTGTCGATACTTTTCTAAATAAAGGGGACCACAAAAAGTGGCATTATTGGCTTTATTTTAACAAAAAATCTTAGGGTACATCAAACATATGTTTCTTATTGCAATCGAAGAACAATGTTGTCTTTAATTTGTCTGCTGGGGTATGCAGTAACATATTGTGTCATTTTTCATTCTATTTTGTCAAAATAATGACGGACAAGCTGTAAAAATTGATCATTGGGGGGCGGCGTGGCGCAGTTGGGAGAGTGGCCGTGCCAGCAACCTGAGGGTTCCTGGTTCAATCCCCACCTTCTACCAACTTCGTCACGTCCATTGTGTCCTTGAGCAAGACACTTCACCCTTGCTCCTGATGGGTCAGGGTTATAGGGCCTTGCATGGCAGCTCCCGCCATCAGTGTGTGAAAGTGTGTGTAAATGGGTGAATGTGGAAATAGTGTCAAAGCGCTTTGAGTACCTTGAAAGTAGAAAAGCGCTATACAAGTATAACCCAATTACCATTTACCATTATTAATCCACTTGTTCATTTACTGTTAATATCTGGTTATTTTCCGTTTCAACATGTTCTATCTACACTTCTGTTAAAATGTAATAATCACTTATTCTTCTGTTGTTTGATGCTTTACATTAGTTTTGGATGATACCACACATTTAGGTATCGAACTGATACCAAGTCGTTACAGGATCATACATTGGTCATATTTAAAGTCCTCATGTGTCCAGGGCCGTATTTCCTGAGTTTATAAACATAATATGATTTTTTAGAAAGGTTAAAAGATTTCGTGACGATAAAAAATATTGATGTAATCATAGTAGTATCGACGATATACGCTATTGTACTTGGTATCATTACAGTGGATGTCAGGTGTAGATCCACCCATGGCATTTGTTTACATTTACGGTGAGCTACGGTGTGTTGTGAAGCATGTTTAGCTATTCCTCGTCCTGCAGGGATGATACTTGTAAGAAACTTACTTTATTTGTTGCCATGGAGGCGAGGATTAGTTATTTAGAAGTAGCTAAAACACTGCCAACTAGCTAGATAGCCATGTCTTAAAGCACCTCTTCCTGAGAGCGTTTCAGTGCTATAACTTCACCTTTATCGTTAGTTTTTAGGCCAACATGCGTCCGTTCTCCCTTTTCTGTCTACACGCTGTGTCTGCTTGTAAGTACTCCGTGATTGTGCGCTGCCGAACATGCTACTCTGCTTGCAAAACCAGCAGTGTCGCGACGTGACGACGCGCCGTCATGCCCGGGAACCAGTACTTTTCAAACAGAGTATAGTACCGTTTTTGATTCATTAGTACCGTGATACTATACCAGTACCGTTATAACGTACAACCCTAGTTCCTACTGTACGAAACAAAGGCGTGTGTCTTCTAATGATGGCAGACTTTGTAACAAACAACAAAGACGACTATTTTTGGACAAATGGGGATTCACAACCTTCTATTTTTTTTAAGCTGAACATACGAAGGATGAACTGCTGCTTCTAGAAGCGAGCACACAGGAACAGTGGGAGCAGACAGAGGCTGAGAGAGTGAGGTGAACGTGACGTCTCTAGAAATGTGCAAATTGGAGCCAAGCTATTTAGACAGAGATATAGGGATTACCCAAACAAATCAGAAAAAACTTGCCCGGCCAGCTGGACCAAAGAGACAACTGTCCATCGAGTGAGTCACACTTTAAATATTGATCATGATAGACGCAGCACACCAGGCTTGTTATTACAACTACAGTACATACGCTGTCTGGCTAGCGGCGTACAAACAAAACATGAAATGTGGGCTAATGCTTTACAAATACTGTAATATGATTGTTCATGTTTTTCACTCAGTACAAATAGGTGTCCTATCTCAGTGTTGTGCATTACTAACTCAAACACGTTTCGTGTTGACGTTGAAGCTAGCTCATCTCTTGCCGTAGTTAGCTTTTACGGCTAATACCGAAGCACGCCGATGTGTTACTACGTTTGTACGATAGAAAAATAATTTCTCAGTGTTCACTCTTACATTAACAATGTTGTTACAGCTTGGTTATTATACAGGTTCTGGAACGTAAATTAAGTATTGTTGACGGTTTTTTTAAAGCATTTTTAAAGTGACTTAGAGGTAGAATTGATTGCTCCCATTAGCTGCATTGCTAGCCTCCAAAAATGCCCTGATTTTTAGATGTTAGAATGCAAAATACAACAACTTTTGTGTTACGGTCTCTCATAATGATTGTGAACAATAGGCAACATTCCATAAAAAGTGTAGTTCCCCTTTAGGCTCTTCAGTCCCAATATACTCAGCGCCAGTATATTTCCTTATGTTACATCCTTCCTGCCGTGTTCATCTTCTCTGTCCCCATCTTGTCCCCTGTGACTTAGTCACAGCCTTGCTGTGTAGTTTATTTATTACCTCTCACACATTAAGTGTGCTCCCTTTGTTATTTTTGTCCTCTCCCCTTTTGAGTGCTCTTTTGGTTTAACCATATAAGAAACCCATTGAGATCAAGATCTCTTTCACAAGGGTGACCTGGCCAAGAGGTCAACAGCACATGTCACAGATCAGTTTCAAAAAGTAATACGTTAAGACATACATTTTAAAATACATAAAAGAGAACTGTAAAACAATAAAGATTTACACCTTTTAAAAACACAGGCACTGTGCAAAAGTCTCTTGCTGTCTGTCCCCCAGGACAGAACAGAAGGCTCCAAGTGGAAGTAATTCAGTGAGTTTCAGTTTCATCTGCAATGCATTCCATGCCATAGGGGCAGCAATGCCTAAAGCTCTTTTGCCAAATTCAGTCCGTACATGAGGAACAGTTAGAACATACAAACTGTTAGAGCGTAATGCATTAGAGCTGTTTTTTCTTAGTAACAAAGTACACAAGTATGGAGGTATTAAAGATGCGCGGATAGGCAATTATTTCATCCGCAACCGCATCACAAAAGTCGTCATCCACCCGCCATTCACCCGAACTAACATTTTATCAAAACCACAACCGCCACCCACCCGTTGTTATATATCTAATATAGACGATGCAAGGCATTAGTGAGGTTAGAAAGTTTTTGCCTGTTAAAGAAAGGAGACTGATCCAATGCAGCAGAGACATTCAATGCGTGCCACACATTAATATCTCTTGGCCACGCATTAGAGGCTAAGAGATATTAATGAGTGATAATATTATTTATCATTATTACAATATTATTGTCATTTCCATTAAGAAAGTGTTGGCTATTATTGTTATTTTTTTCCCCTGGTCTTTAGTATTCCCTTTTTTAGTTTGTCGCGTACCACGTTTGCTGCCGGCGTTGCCATCTTTTTATTTTTTTCTTCTTCTGCTGTTGTGTTGTGTTGTGGTGTGCTGTGTCACGCCAACCTTCTTCCCCCTACAAAAACCTCCCCTCCCCCCCATTTACTTCCGTGGTCATGTTTCCTCTTACGTCATTGACAGCGATCGATAGCACTTCGGCTTTGACTGCCCGTCGCTGGAAGGATACTTCGTCTTTGATGCTGGAATCTGAAGAAATCGATTATTGCTTTTTTTTGTACAGGCGCGAAACAGGACAGTCGCGTGCCGGTTAAGGACCCCCGGCAACTTTGGGATTTTATTGGACGCAGCCCCGGAAGTAAATAGGGAGGAGGGGAAGGTTTTTGTAGGGGGGAAAGAAATTTGGCGTGACAGCTGCAGCAGTGCCTGATGAATGATTGCCTGTTTCAAAGAGTGCTGCTCGTTTTTTGTATGTGGGTAACAACATTTAACTATGTATATATATTTCCGAATTGGTTCAACCGCCACCCGCCCGAATCTATTTAAAATCTATTTTTTTCGTCATGCATCCGCCCGACCCGCGGATTATCCGCGGACTCTGCGGTTGTGTCCGCAAACCGCCCATCTCTAGGAGGTATTAAACCTAAAAGAGCCTTATAAATGATAGTCAGCCAATGTGTGTATCTGCATGCACTCAGTGAAGATAAGTGTGACTTCATATACAGTTGACAGTGGTTGGTGAGACTACGACAGCCAGTAACAAATCTTAGAGCTGAGTGAAAAACAGTGTCCAAGGACTGGAGGCATTTAGATGAAGCACTAAAATAAAGCACGTCTCCATAATCAATTACGGGCAAGATAGTCGCTGTCACCAATTTCTTTCTGACTTTAAGAGAGAAGCAGTTTTTATTTCTAAAAAAGAAACCAAGCTTTACCCTAAGCTTCGAGACCAAGTTGTTAATATGGGCTTTAAATGAAAGCTCCTGATCAAGAGTAAAACCCAAGTACTTTTAATTTAAGACCTGCTCTATAGGGTTTCCATTTGATGTTACAATATTTGGAATATTTTCCAGTAGCACCCTTGAATGAGAGAAAACCATTACCTTGCTTTTATCTGTATTTAAAACCAATTTAAGATCAAATAAGCGAGCCTGGATGACATCAAAAGCAGCTTGTAAAAACTCAAAAGCCTGAGTGATGGAGGTTGAACAGCAATAAATAATGGTGACGTCTGCATAAAAATGTTACATTGCATTTGACAAATTATTGCAAAGATTATTTAAGTAGACAGAAAATAAAATGGGCCCCAGCACTGAGCCTTGTGGAACTCCTTTGGTAATGTCCAGTAATGAAGAGGTGATCCCAGCCACCTGTACACGTTGTGTTCTGCTGGAAAGATAGTCTGTGAACCAGTGGCGTGCAGTCACTAGAGGCAGGGTGGAAAGAAAAAAAATGTAAAAAGAAAAAAAAAAAAATTAAATTGTTATATGTATCCAGTAATTATACTAAAGTTATTTTCCATTTAACTTCACCAGTTTTAGATTATTTTTATTTTTATTTTCACATTTGCCGTTCAAATACTGAGAAGAGACGGTGCGGTGATCAGCAGCCAGTTGAGGCACGTCGCTGATTTGTGCCTCAACATGGATTGTGCACAATGACTCGGCTAACTGCTGAGCTGCTGTGCAGTGAGACTGTATTGCTATATGAATTATATCAGCTAACTAAACTATGGCAGAGTTTAGTTAGCTGAGGTATATAATGTACAGTGTATTTTGTCAAAAACTATATGTCTGTAACATATTTCTTGTGCTGAGCATTCATAAATCTGCTGCAAAAGACGTACTGGTTGAGGCTCGCAGTAATCCGGCCTCCTAGTGGTAGAGGGCGGTAGTGATCCCAGAGATCATTCCTCGGCCGCAGAACAAAAAAAAACAAAAACAAAAAAAACGTTTGCAAGTCAATTAGTGCAGCGATTGTTTATTTCCTCTCGCCTGGACTTTTATTAAAAACATGGAGGATTACATATGTAAAATTAAACAGTTTTCTAAACTGGACTTTCAATCGAAGCAGGAGGTAATAATTAAAGGTAGACCAACGCCGGAGCTAAAAGGTTTGCTTTTGACTTCGGGACAGAAGACCCGTTCTTTTCAAACGGCGTGGTGCACACGCAAAGGCTGGCTGTGTGGATGTCCAGCAAGAAAGGTAAGACCATAATAATGTTTTTTTTTATTAAATGTGCTTTTAGCAGTCCTAAGCGGCCTACAAGCTACGGTGTACCGGTTGAGACGCATAATAGATTTAGCTCTTTAGCTAGTCCTACACCCCAGTCTACCGGGCACCACACCTTAGTTATAGGGGACTCCATCACCCGAAACATAAAGCTTAGCAAACCAGCCACAATAAAGTGTATCCCCGGGGCCAGAGCACCTGACATTGAAGCTAATCTTAGGGAGCTAACTCGCAACAGGCCTAGTAAACACGTACGACAGGCTAATCGCACCACTAATTATGCGAATATAGTTGTACACGTTGGCTCCAATGACACTAGAATGAGACAGTCAGAGATTACAAAGAGAAACATAGCCAGGACTTGTGATCTCGCCAGAAAGATGTCCAGGCATCGAGTAATTGTCTCTGGCCCCCTGCCTGCGAGAGGCAATGATGAGAGATATAGCAGATTAGTCTCGCTTAACAAGTGGTTGGCTAGCTACTGTAGGACGCAGGGACTAACGTTTATTGATAACTGGCCCTCTTTCTGGGGCAAACCAGGCTTGCTGATGAGAGACGGCCTTCACCCTAACCAGGAAGGCGCCATCATCCTGTCTAGAAACATAGACTACTATTTAAGTCTCACTTGACTGACTACACTAGAGCAAGCCCGGTCACAGGCAATTACAATGTCTGTTAGTCCGGGTGAGGAGTCAGTTAAGCTAGAACTAGCCAGCGCCAGGCTGGATAATCCATGTACGCATAGCAATTCTCTTAGAATAATACACAATTCACATAATGTTTTTTCTGTTGTGTCTGTGTCAGAGGTGGACATGCATTCTACTGAGGTGGCAAATTATGATATGTCCAGTCTATTGCAGCACCAAGCAAACAATCGGAAAATTCCCGTCATATCAATTCCTAGATATGGTCGAAACTATTTAAAGTGCACTACGCATAATAAACGCAACATTGTTAATATTGCCACTACGGATAATCTTAACAAAAACTCGTCAAAACAGCCCAATACCTATAATATGGGCTTTTTAAACATAAGATCATTGTCTCCCAAGGCGTTATTGGTTAATGAGGTCATTAGAGACAACAATCTTAACGTCATTGGTCTTAGCGAAACCTGGCTCAAACCGGACGAATTTTTTGCGCTCAATGAGGCATCTCCTCCTAACTATACGAATGCGCATGTTGCCCGCCCTCTTAAAAGGGGAGGGGGTGTCGCACTAATATACAATGAAAATTTCAACCTTACCCCTAACCTAAATAATAAATATAAATCGTTTGAGGTGCTTACTATGAGGTCCGTCACACCGCTACCTCTCGACCTGGCTGTTATCTACCGCCCCCCTGGGCCCTATTCGGACTTTATCAGTGAATTCTCAGAGTTCGTTGCTGATCTAGTGACGCACGCCGACAATATAATCATAATGGGGGACTTTAATATCCATATGAATACCCCATCGGACCCTCAGTGCGTGGCGCTCCAAACCATAATTGATAGCTGTGGTCTTACACAAATAATACATGAACCCACGCATCGCAACGGTAATACAATAGATCTAGTGCTTGTCAGGGGTGTCACCACCTCCAAAGTTATGATACTTCCATATACTAAAGTAATGTCCGATCATTACCTTATAAAATTTGAAGTTTTGACTCTTTGTCAACAAGCTAATAATAATAATAACTGCTATAGCGGCCGCAACATTAATGCTGCCACAACGATGACTCTTGCTGACCTACTGCCTTCGGTAATAGCACCATTCCCAAATTATGTCGGCTCTATTGATAAACTCACTAACAACTTTGACGATGCCTTGCGCGAAATTATTGATAGTATAGCACCGCTAAAGCAAAAAAGGGCCCCTAAAAGGCGCACCCCATGGTTTACAGAAGAAATTAGAGCTCATAAATTATCATGTAGAAAACTGGAACGCAAATGGCGCGCGACTAAACTTGAGGTTTTCCATCAAGCATGGAGTGATAGTTTAATAACTTATAAACGCATGCTTACCTTAGCTAAAGCTAAATACTACTCAAATCTCATCCGCCTCAACAAAAACGATCCTAAATTTCTGTTTAGTACAGTAGCATCGCTAACCCAACAAGGGACTCCTCCCAGTAGCTCCACCCACTCGGCAGATGATTTTATGAATTTCTTTAATAAGAAAATTGAACTCATTAGAAAGGAGATTAAAGACAACGCATCCCAGCTACAACTGGGTTCTATTAACACAAATACGACTGTATATACGACGGACACTGCCCTCCAAAATAGTCTCTCTATTTTTGATGAAATAACATTAGAGGAATTATTACAGCGTGTAAGTGGGATAAAACAAACAACGTGTTTACTTGACCCACTTCCTGGGAAACTTATCAAGGAACTGTTTGTATTATTAGGTCCATCAGTGTTAAATATTATAAACTTATCACTTTCCTCCGGCACTGTTCCCCTAGCATTCAAAAAAGCGGTTATTCATCCTCTGCTCAAAAGACCTAACCTCGATCCTGACCTCATGGTAAACTACCGACCGGTCTCCCACCTTCCGTTTATTTCCAAAATTCTCGAAAAAACTGTTGCACAGCAGCTAAATGAACACTTAGTGACTAACAATCTCTGTGAACCTTTTCAATCCGGTTTCAGGGCAAATCACTCTACGGAGACAGCCCTCGCAAAAATGACTAATGATCTATTGCTAACGATGGATTCTGATGCGTCATCTATGTTGCTGCTTCTTGATCTTAGCGCCGCTTTCGATACCGTCGATCATAATATTTTATTAGAGCGTATCAAAACACGTATTGGTATGTCAGACTTAGCCTTGTCTTGGTTTAACTCTTATCTTACTGACAGGATGCAGTGCGTCTCCCATAACAATGTGACCTCGGACTATGTCAAGGTAACGTGCGGAGTTCCCCAGGGTTCGGTTCTTGGCCCTGCACTCTTTAGTATTTACATGCTGCCGCTGGGTGACATCATACGCAAGTACGGTGTTAGCTTTCACTGTTATGCTGATGACACTCAACTCTACATGCCCCTAAAGCTGACCAACACGCCGGACTGTAGTCAGCTGGAGGCGTGTCTTAATGAAATTAAACAATGGATGTCCGCTAACTTTTTGCAACTCAACGCTAAGAAAACGGAAATGCTGATTATCGGTCCTGCTAGACACCAACATCTATTTAATAATACCACCTTAACATTTGACAACCAAACAATTAAACAAGGAGACTCGGTAAAGAATCTGGGTATTATCTTCGACCCAATTCTCTCGTTTGAGTCACACATTAAGAGTGTTACTAAAACGGCCTTCTTTCATCTCCGTAATATCGCTAAAATTCGTTCCATCTTGTCCACTAGCGACGCTGAGATCATTATTCATGCGTTCGTTACGTCTCGTCTCGATTACTGTAACATATTATTTTCGGGCCTCCCTATGTCTAGCATTAAAAGATTACAGTTGGTACAAAATGCGGCTGCAAGGCTTTTGACAAAAACAAGAAAGTTTGATCATATTACGCCTATACTGGCTCACTTGCACTGGCTTCCTGTGCACTTAAGATGCGACTTTAAGGTTTTACTACTTACGTATAAAATATTACACGGTTTAGCTCCAGCCTATCTCGCCGATTGTATTGTACCATATGTCCCGACAAGAAATCTGCGTTCAAAGAACTCCGGCTTATTAGTGATTCCCAGAGCCAAAAAAAAGTCTGCGGGCTATAGAGCGTTTTCTATTCGGGCTCCAGTACTCTGGAATGCCCTCCCGGTAACAGTTAGAGATGCTACCTCAGTAGAAGCATTTAAGTCCCATCTTAAAACTCATTTGTATAATCTAGCCTTTAAATAGACCCCCCCTTTTTTAGACCAGTTGATCTGCCGTTTCTTTTCTTCTCTCCTCTTCTCCCCTGTCCCTTGCGAGGGGGAGTCGCATAGGTCCGGTGGCCATGGATGAAGTGCTGGCTGTCCAGAGCCGGGACCCCGGGTGGACCACTAGCCTGTGCATCGGTTGGGGACATCTCTGCGCTGCTGACCCGTCTCCGCTCGGGATGGTTTCCTGTTGGCCCCGCTGTGGACTGGACTCCCGCTGATGTGTTGGATCCACTGTGGACTGGACTTTCACAATGTTATGTCAGACCCACTCGACATCCGTTGCTTTCGGTCTCCCCTAGAGGGGGGGGGTTACCCACATATGCGGTCCTCTCCAAGGTTTCTCATAGTCATTCACCGACGTCCCACTGGGGTGAGTTTTTCCTTGCCCGTATGTGGGCTCTGTACCGAGGATGTCGTTGTGGCTTGTACAGCCCTTTGAGACACTTGTGATTTAGGGCTATATAAATAAACATTGATTGATTGATTGATTTTTTGTGTGCTACAGTTGTGTAAAGAATGCTGGTATGAGCTGTTTAACATAACCCGTTAACTGCTGCCAATCACGTGGTGAATAAGATACTATTTAGGGTTCACATGTTTGTAAATCTGACTGTGATGATGCAGTGCCTCACCAGAGATTAACCCAGAGCCGGCCCAAGGCATAAGCGTACTAAGCGCTTGCTTAGGGCCCCGCGGCCACCAGGGGACCCCCAAAAGCAATTAACAAAACGTTCTTATTTTTATTTTTTGCATGTACGAGTCTGACTGATGATTTCTAAATGATCAAAGATATATTATTGTACAAAAACACAATTTTAGGTCAACAGAGTGCTGCTGCTGATCTAGGCCTAGTGATTCTTCCTGCCTCTCTTTAAGCTGCCTCTACTGCACCTGTGACGTTTGCCGCCTGCCGTGCAATGCCAGACATGCGCACTGGGCATCAAAAGCGCAGATAGAGGCAAAACAATGTCACAAAAAAGGACATATCCTTCAGGTGCAGAAAAAAGGAAGAAGAAGAAAGTGGAAGAGGAGAAAAAATGCCATGATAAAGGTATGTTTGCATGACTTGGTAATAAAAAGTTTATCAAAGAGATTTGTAGCTGTAATTAGCTTTAGCTAGGTGACGTTAGCTAGCTAGCGCGGTGCTAGCAATATGTTTTTAGCATCAGGTTACTAGTGAGATATGTTGTTTGCACAAATTGTTTGCAGCAGAGCACGGTAATTTATGTGAGTAAAATAAACATTATTTTTTACATCAACTCATAAGTTATGTGAAACTTCCCCAGGAGCATTGTTAAAATACTTTGGAGGCACAGAATCAGCCCAGAGCCAGTCCACATCCTCAGGCTCAACTGTGAGTGATGAATCAGGTGAGGAAAAGACTGTCACCATACAGTATACATTTAATTTCTTAGTATAAACATTACACCTGAAGGGAAATTAATATAGTCAAAGTATCTCATTAATATGTGTGCCTATATGTATGTATGTATGTATTTCATCTTAGGTCCATCTCCATCCTCTACAGTGCTCTCTCACACACCTCCATCCTCTGTGCCCACTGTCCCCTCCATGTCTGAAACCACAGCTGATTTATCTAGTAAGTTAACTGCAAAACACCCTTTATAATTGCTCATTGTACTGCAGAACATTCTGAGATTAATAATTATGTCCAACAGTGCAATTTAATGACCTTATAGGTCCTTCTTTTTTAGTCATTGTCTTTATTTGGTCACTTCCTCAGCAACTTCCACCACAACGTCCCCTTCACACCATGGACCATCATCAGCTCTGCCAGTTGACCCAGCTGAGTGGCCTTCTTTCCTCTCAGATTCAGACAGGACTGAGCAGGTGATCAGAGGACCACTGTCTATTAAGGAGAACTTTTCATTCCCCAAACGGCATGATGTCCGAAGTTTTCATTATCATTATAGCTACAGACAGCTAGTCAATGGGGAAAAAGTAAAGCGTAGCTGGCTGACTTATTCAAGAAGTAAAGATGCAGTCTATTGCTTTTGCTGCAAATTATTTTCCAAAAAGTCCTTAAAACTGGCAGCCGAGGGACAGCGGGATTGGGTCAACATAGGTGCAATAATATAGTGAATCAGAATTAGCTTTATTGTCCAGTTATGTTTAACACACATGGAATTTAACTTCAGTAGACTGCGCTCTCTTAGTACAAAGTAAACATTAAATATGAACAATTAACTAAAAATATAAACTAGTAATTAAAGACTAATATGTACAAGACTGATGAGACAAGATGACACTTTTACTGTAAATACAAAGCTTTATCACTTGTACTGTTCAACCCCAGGCCACTCTTGTAGCTGAATGTTTTCTACATTTTAAGATTAGGAACCATATGTGGCACTGTGGACATCATTCGTTCATTCATTGGTATTATTTATGTTCTTAAAGGCCTACTGAAATGAATTGTTTTTATTTAAACGGGGATAGCAGATCTATTCTATGTGTCATACTTGATCATTTCGCGATATTGCCATATTTTTGCTGAAAGGATTTAGTATAGAACAACGACGATAAAGATTGTAACTTTTGGTATCTGATAAAAAAAGGCTTGCCCCTACCGGAAGTAGCGTGACGTAGTCAGTTGAACATATACGCAAAGTTCCCTATTGTTTACAATGATGGCCGCATGAAGTGAGAGAGATTCGGACCAAGAAAGCGACAATTTCCCCATTAATTTGAGCGAGGATGAAAGATTTGTGGATGAGTAAAGTGCAAGTGAAGGACTAGTGGGGATTGAAGCTATTCTGTGAGAGCCGGGGGTGACCTGATATTCAGCTGGGAATGACTACAACAGTAAATAAACACAAGACATATATATACTCTATTAGCCACAACACAACCAGGCTTATATTTAATATGCCACAAATTAATCCTGCATAAAAACACCTACGTCTTTGTTATGCTAACTCCTAGCTCCTATGCTAGCTCCTAACTCCATGAAACACGCCAATACAATTCAAACACCTGATCAACACACACAATCACTCAGCCCAAAAGACCGTTCACCTAACCCAAGGTTCATAAAGCTTATATATTTTTAAAAAGTTACGTACGTGACGCGCACATACGGTCGAGCTATCAAATGTTTAGCAGCCAAGGCTGCATACTCACGGTACCTGATATTCAGCTGGGAATGACTACAACAGTAAATAAACACAAGACATATATATACTCTATTAGCCACAACACAACCAGGCTTATATTTAATATGCCACAAATTAATCCTGCATAAAAACACCTGCATGTTTGTTATGCTAGCTCCTAGCTCCTATGCTAGCTCCTAGCTCCATAGAACACGCCAATACAATTCAAACACCTGATCAACACACACAATCACTCAGCCCAAAAGACCGTTCACCTAACCCAAGGTTCATAAAGGTCATATATTTTTAAAAAGTTACGTACGTGACGCGCACATACGGTCAAGCTATCAAATGTTTAGCAGCCAAGGCTGCATACTCACGGTACCTGGTATTCAGCTGGGAATGACTAAAACAGTAAATAAACACAAGACATATATTTACTCTATTAGCCACAACACAACCAGGCTTATATTTAATATGACACAAATTAATCCTGCATAAAAACACCTACGTCTTTGTTATGATAACTCCTAGCTCCTATGCTAGCTCCTAGCTCCATAGAACACGCCAATACAATTCAAACACCTGATCAACACACACAATCACTCAGCCCAAAAGACCGTTCACCTAACCCAAGGTTCATAAAGCTTATATATTTTAAAAAAGTTACGTACATACGCAAAAAAAAGTTGCGCACATACGGTCAAGCGATCAAATGTTTAGAAGCCAAAGCTGCATACTCACAGTAGCACGTCTGCGTCTTTGTCATCCAAATCAAAGTAATCCTGGTAAGAGTCTGTGTTGTCCCAGTTCTCTACAGGCGTCTGTGTATCGAAGTCAAAAGTCCTCCTGGTTAGAGTCTCTGTTATCCGAGTTCTTCCATCTTGACTGCATCTTTCGGGAATGTAAACAAAGAAGCGCCGGCTGTGTACTGTTGTTGCTGACTACGTTCGAAAAATACGTCCATTTCGCACCGACAACTTTCTTCTTTGCTTGCTCAGCTTCTTTCTCCATAATGCAATGAACATGATTGCAACAGATTCACGAACACAGATCTCCAGAATACTGTGGAATTATGAAATGAAAACAGAGCTTTTTCGTATTGGCTTCAATGTGGAAGGCATACCCGTGTTCCCCGGGCTACGTCACGCGCATACGTCATCCTCAGAGGCGTTTCGAACCGGAAGTTTAGCGGCAAATTTAAAATGTCACTTTATAAGTTAACCCAGCCGTATTGGCATGTGTTATAATGTTAAGATTTCATCATTGATATATAAACTATCAGACTGCGTGGTCGGTAGTAGTGGGTTTCAGTAGGCCTTTAACTGGGCCACCCCCATATCTTTATAAATGACATGTCATTTGTAAAGACATACCAGGCTGACAATAGGATAATATAAACAACACTGCCAGAGCCGCAATGAGTTTATAGTAGGTGTGTGAATGATCAACAATCAATATTATTGGCAGAAATAGAGGGCCCCATGGAGGCTTGGGCCGGCACTGCATTAACCTCACCGCACGCCACTGCTGTGAACCAACCAGCTGCATTTTTAGATAATCCAACGTGATGAAGGACTTGAATTAACAGACTGTGGTCTACTGTGTCAAATGCTTTTGACAAATCAATAAATAGGGCGACACAATATTTCTTGCCGTCTACAGCCTCGATTAAATCATTGAGGACCTTAAGAGCAGCTGTAATAGTGCTATGTTGTTTTCTAAAACCAGATTGAAATGGAGATACAATATTGTTTGATTCTAAAAAATCCTTTAGCTGGTTACTGATGATCTTCTCAAACAAAAAATGCATAATTTAGAAATTGGTCTGTAATTATTTATATTTGTGGGTTCACCCCCTTTTAGCAGGGGAAGAACAAAGGCCGATTTCCACATTTTTGGAATGCTTTTACTTGTTAAACGTAGGTAAAAAAATATGCGAGAGAGGCTCAGCAACAAAATCAGCAGCCAATTTTAAGAAAAAGGGTTCAATTTGGTCAGGTTCTGCTGCTTTAGTTGTGTCCAGGCGCTTTAGTGCATTGTTTACCTCAGATACTGATACAGGTGTGAACTCAAAAGTGCAGGTGTTGCATCTTTACAGCCTGTGGAGTATTTGGTATATTAACATTAGTTAAACCAACATTTGACAATTGAGGATTTAACGACTCAAACAAGGATCCGGCAGAAACAAAATACTCATTAAAACAATTTGATATAGTTGTCTTATCAGACAAAGTACCAGATTGAGTAATTAAAGGACTTGGAAAGTCATTTGTTGTCACATGATTTAAAGAAGCTTTTATGGTTTGCCAAAACTTTTTGGGGTCATTTATATGTTTTTTGCATTCATGCAGGTAAAAATCAGACTTGGCTCTCTTAACAAGCGAAGTACATTTATTTCTAAGCTGG